>NC_043981.1:12640000-12885000 GCF_902150065.1 Myripristis murdjan
CATATGTGAATCATGGTGGACAGCTGAATTTGCATTGAATCATGCAACATATTTGTTTCCACCAAAATGCAAAGTTGACTGTTTATATTTAAGTTTTATATTTAAGTTTTATTTCACACACTTGGGTATGGCGATGATGATTTTACAGTATGCTGGCATTGTGGCCTTTGGGTTAGAGATGAGTCCTGAGTTCAGGAGATTTATTGATTGTTTATTTTTGCCCCATTCATCTTAAGTTAACAACAACAAAAACGAAATTTCTTAATTTCTTAATTTCTTAAAAGCTTAAATTTCTATGGAAACTTTTTAAAAACCTCATTCAAACTGATGACAAGAAAAAAAACGAAGATTCCCAAAATTCCCAAGCCGAATTTTACCGGGAATTTTCGGAAAAATTGAAAAAAAAGTGACAGCAAAAATCTTCTGAAAATTTCCAATATTCCGGAGCGAAAATTCCCACAGGAATTTTCGGAAACTTTCTGGGAAATTTACCGGAAACTTTCCACCCCTTTGCAACACTAGTTTTTGCACAACAAAATGATAAAAAAATGGATTGCGACCTCAAACTAGGTATGGAATATATTATGTACAGTACAGGCCAAAAGTTTGGACACACCTTCTCATTCAATGCGTTTTCTTTATTTTCATGACTATTTACATTGTAGATTCTAACTGAAGGAATCAAAACTATGAATGAACACATGTGGAGTTATGTACTTAACAAAAAAAAGATGAAATAACTGAAAACATGTTTTATATTCTAGTTTCTTCAAAATAGCCACCCTTTGCTCTGATTACTGCTTTGCACACTCTTGGCATTCTCTCGATAAGCTTCAAGAGGTAGTCACCTGAAATGGTTTTTACTTCACAGGTGTGCCTTATCAGGGTTAATTAGTGGAATTTCTTGCTTTAACAATGGGGTTGGGACCATCAGATGTGTTGTGCAGAAGCCAGGTTACTACACAGCCGACAGCCCTATTGGACAACTGTTAAAATTCATATTATGGCAAGAACCAATCAGCTAACTAAAGAAAAACGAGTGGCCATCATTACTTTAAGAAACGAAGGTCAGTCAGTCCGGAAAATTGCAAAAACTTTAAATGTGTCCCCAAGTGGAGTCGCAAAAACCATCAAGCGCTACAACGAAACTGGCACACATGAGGACCGACCCAGGAAAGGAAGACCAAGAGTCACCTCTGCTTCTGAGGGCAAGTTCATCCGAGTCACCAGCCTCAGAAATCGCAAGTTAACAGCAGCTCAGATCAGAGACCAGATAAATGCCACACAGAGTTCTAGCAGCAGACCCATCTCTGGAACAACTGTTAAGAGGAGACTGCGCCAATCGGGCCTTCATGGTCAAATAACTGCTAGGAAACCACTGCTAAGGAGAGGCAACAAGCAGAAGAGATTTGTTTGGGCCAAGAAACACAAGGAATGGACATTAGACCAGTGGAAATCTGTGCTTTGGTCTGATGAGTCCAAATTTGAGATCTTTGGTTCCAACCGCCGTGTCTTTGTGAGACGCAGAAAAGGTGAACGGATGGATTCCACATGCCTGGTTCCCACTGTGAAGCATGGAGGAGGAGGTGTGATGGTGTGGGGGGGCTTTGCTGGTGACACTGTTGGGGATTTATTCAAAATTGAAGGCACACTGAACCAGCATGGCTACCACAGCATCCTGCAGCGACATGCCATCCCATCCGGTTTGCGTTTAGTTGGACCATCATTTATTTTTCAACAGGACAATGACCCCAAACACACCTCCAGGCTGTGTAAGGGCTATTTGACCAAGAAGGAGAGTGATGGAGTGCTGCGGCAGATGACCTGGCCTCCACAGTCACCGGACCTGAACCCAATGGAGATGGTTTTGGGTGAGCTGGACCGCAGAGTGAATGCAAAGGGGCCAACAAGTGCTAAACACCTCAGGGAACTCCTTCAAGAAAAACCATTTCAGGTGACTACCTCTTGAAGCTCATCGAGAGAATGCCAAGAGTGTGCAAAGCAGTAATCAGAGCAAAGGGTGGCTATTTTGAAGAAACTAGATTATCAAACATGTTTTCAGTTATTTCACCTTTTTTTGTTAAGTACATAACTCCACATGTGTTCATTCATAGTTTTGATTCCTTCGGTTAGAATCTACAATGTAAATAGTCATGAAAATAAAGAAAACGCATTGAATGAGAAGGTGTGTCCAAACTTTTGGCCTGTACTGTATATAATCATATATCTGAGCTACTGTTAAAAAATGCAATGTAACTTGTAAAAAGTGGTAATAACCTTTATTTCTGACTCTAAAAAAACAAAGACGAAAAAAGAAAAGACCAGCTCAGCATCATTATGTTCAGACTTTAACAGAGTAAAAGTGTCCATGAGTGGATACACAAACCTGTTACAGATGGCAGCGAGTGGAAACTGGGCTACAAAGGGTAACATCCAGTCTGCAACATGCAGTGGCAGTTTGGCAATGAACAACTTGCAAATGAGTGCAGCCACTTTCCCTGTCACAACAGTAACAAAAAGGGAAGATTACCACTGTCTGTGACAAAGCATGATGCTCAGTGTCCCAATTTGTAGCTTTGCCATAGTGTGCACACACACACACACACACACACACGCACACACACGCACGCACACATAGATACAGTCTCCTCCCTTCCTCCACAGCACGTGGGAAACTGATGTAATGGATTAGTCAGAACAAATACATTCTGTGGGGTGTACTGTACGGCAGTTCCCCTCAACAACAAGTAGTAAAAATAAACATCTTGGTAGAGCTGCTTCAAGTGTCTTGCATCTTGACTACATCCATGTGTGTGTGTGTGTGTGTGTGTGTGTGTCTCTCTCTCTCTCATTAATTCACTTCGCGATCTCCAACCCCTTTCATAAGCCACTCCAAGCTGTCTGGGGCGCCACTACTTTTCCGCCAATATCGCCTTCCTCTCTGACTCATCCTTAACTCCTCCCACCCGAGGTATTTTAGTCCAGGCTTCTCAAAGTAACCCCCCCCAACCAGACCCCCCATCCCTACACCACGTCCCCATCAAGTGAACAACACGTTTTGCATGCACGCAGCCCCCACGGAGGAAACAGGTGAGTAATGAGTACAGGCCTCCTTCATTAACAAGCAACTCTTCCTCGGCCATGCATGATTAGTCGCACATGATCTCGGGGACTGTATTCGCAGTGACGGCCCCCTGCTTAAATAGCAGTCATCGGGGAAAGGCGGGTGGGGGGCAGATGGGGTCGGGTGGGATGCTCCTTGATGGAGATGAGCAACGGAAGGAGGAGGGCTTAACGTCTGCACATATGCATTCTGCTGATAGCCTCCGTGCTGATTAGCATCCTGTCAAACCCACTAGGCTCACACCTCAACCAATCATTTCAATCAGCAGGGGGTGAGTAAACAGTTAGACATCAAATTCGTCAAATTTTGCCACGTTTTATTTGGTCGACTTTAAAGTTGCTGTCTTGGACAGAACCAAAAATGAAACTGAACATAATCTTTGATAGAGGAAAGGGAGAAGTGACTCAGAGATCAGATGTTTTAACATTTAAAATATCCTATGGCAATTGGGGGGCCCCAAAGGAAACAAGGGGAAGCGGTTTTGTGTTAAGACTCCTGCAACAACAAAACTTGGGCTGAATCTCATTTGAAATGTCTGGCTTTTTTCTGTCATTATTTTCAATAGCAAGGATGCAATGTGTGGCTTCCCTTCAGATGACAGTGTGTGGTTTTAGCAATTAGAGCACCGAGCACTAGGAGTGAAAAATATTTCAATTTTTAGCATAAGATTGCAGATGGGTCGCATAGCAACAGCAGCGGCGGTGACAGCACTTCCTCAATACAGCCATTTACTGTTACAGGTTAAAAAAAAAGGAGAGATGATGATCGGATGCAGCGCCTTCTAGGGGACATGAGTCATCTGAGATTGTATGTATACATGACAGCTGGCAATGTGTTGTCCTTTACAGCATCAGACATCAATTGTAAGAGCATGTGACATTTGACTGAGGATGATATAGCAGCTGGCCTTCAGGAACGATGACACGACACTGACTCTAGGGTTGAACTCTATTACATCTGTTAATCTGGATGACGAGTGCCATTTACATGAAACCAAACATGTTCACATGCAATAGTTTGTATCCTGTCTTCCTGCAACTGACAGAAGGCTTAAATGTGGGCTGAGGACAACCACAAACTAAAATATGCCCACACACACATCACATACACAAACACTGTGCCCCATATCAGGACGAGTAATCAAATTTTAAAGCTTTTTTTGGTGAATTAGAATTAACCAGTCGGCATGGTTTACCTGCTCTAAACAATTATCACACCGTCTTCTTCTTGATTCCCCATCCAAACTGTCCTAATACAGCCTTTAAACATCCTAATGGCTGCTCTTTACAATGCTCTCTGGTGTGAAAATAGGCTCCGGAGACAGCCGGCCCAGGCTCAGAAGCACTAAACATGGAGGGTTCTGGTTTCGCACTGCCTACTAAATGCATTCAAATTCTGGAGAGCCCCCGCCCCTCTGCTAGGGAATTGTATCCCTGCAGTATAAAAAAACAGACAACCAACTGATTAAAAAAGAGGGAGAGAGAGAGTGGAAATGATATGTCAGGAAATACTTGAAGGGGTTTGTCATGATCTGGGGCTAGTATCCATGTTTTTTCCCCTAGTTTCCCTTGTGTTTGTCATGTTTTCCCCTTCCTAGTGTTTCCTGTGCTTTGTCTCTCCTCCTGTTATTTGTGTATCTCTGGGTGTGGCTATCCACTTGGGCTCTCAGCAGTTCCACCCACCACTCCTGATGGCTCCAGCCAGCTCACCTGCTTCTCATCATCTCATCAGTGTGCAGTATTTCAACACCAGCTCTCCGGTCACTCATACATTATGGCCTTCAAAGTGTGAGACCTTTTCCTAGCGTTAGGTTTTGAACTAATTGTTATCTCCTGTGCTTCAGGTCCACATCTCCTTCAACCTGCCAGCTCTCTGCTCACCTCCAGCAAGCCTACCTGCCTCTTCTTCATCACCACAGCCATTATTCCTCATTACCTTACAACACAGGTGTCAAACTCATGCCATGGAGGGCCAAGAGGCTGCAGGTTTTCATTCCAACCAACAACTCCACCAGGTGATTTCACTGATTAGTCCCGCCTCTCTGTTTGGAGGTAGAGTGATCAGTGAAATCACCTGGTGGAGTTTTTGGTTGGAATGAAAACCTGCAGCCTCTTGGCCCTCCATGGCACGAGTTTGACACCCCTGCCTTACAATAAACCTTCATCTACTCTGCCTACTGGTAAACATTCTGCTTCTGGGTCAAAACAATCATTGCCTATGACAGGGTTAGTTTAAAGAATAGTCAACTTGAGAGTCAACTTATTGGATGGATGCACAAAAGACAAGGAAAATGACATGGCAGTGTAATGTGAATCTAACAATATGCGGAAAGCAGCTCTCTCTCTCCATTTCTAATTCAAATATGCTTGAGAGCGTAATACAGATGCAGGCAATTTCTGCAAAATAGAGGCGAGGAAAAATGTACTATTGATTCACACACTTTCCTCCATATACTGCGCTCTCAGCATGCATTGCTTGAAACGATGGCGTTTGTCTTAACCTTAAATCTAGCCACCTGACAGGCAATACCTATGTACTTCCTTGTAATTAAAAAGTGAATTAATCTTGAGCATTGACTGTCATAAATTCCCATTTTTTCTCTCGAGCCAGCTTTCCTGTTCCCCTCAATAAATATATTCAGAGCAATCAATAGGGGTATTTCTATGTATACATCAGAGGGGTATGCCGTGAGAATCAGCTTGGCAGGTTGCCTTTGGTGCTGCTACACTTCCCGCCTTGCCCATGTTATCCTCCAAAATGGCCGCCTGGAGTTCTATTAGGGGACTTGGCTGCGGTTAAGGTGATGGTGGGAGCAACGTGTGTGGGAGGAGTGTTTGAGAGAAGGGCTGTGTAGCCAGAATTTGCTTTTTAAATGTCGGAGAAAGAGTTAAAGAACAAAATGGCAAAAATAGACTTTTATTGCCTGCCTGGATAGAAACACAACTGAGAAGAAAAGGAGAGCTAGGGGAAAACAACAACAACAACAACAACAACAACAACAACAACAATAATAAAAGAACACCACTAATGTAACAAGTTCTGCTTACTTAAACATTTGAAATAAAGTGAAAGAAAGTTGCAATTAGGCAGATGTGTAAACCAAGACTGTGTGCTGCAATTAATCATGATTGCCTTAATTACACTTTGTTTTTGCCATAATGAGGACTAAAAAGAGACAAACAGCACAGGAAAATATGAAGGCTTTTGGACCAAATGACACTCTGCTGCCTCACAGTTTCTATATTGAGATTTTATTGCTGTGGATATTAAAAATGCCAATCCTCTCCCTGCGGCAAATAAGTTCTCTCTTATTCCAGTTACCCCAGCGTAGTGAATTATTTCTCTGGTCTGTCTGTAAAAACATCTCTTTTAAGTCCATTATTTCCCTATTTTCCATAAGCAAAGCCATGCCTGATACAATCTTTTAATTAAGATTTTAAAAGTTGCTTCCTCCAGCTCCAAAAATTGATTTTTTTTTTCTTTTTGGAGTGTTACGGCATGTTTCCCAAGGTCAAATTAAACTATCTTTGTTTAGCTTAGCAGATCACTCATCTTGCAAATCTTTCTGCTAAGTCCTTCTTTTCATTCGGTGCTTTGCTGCCAGGGGTTCACATTAAACAGACAATATACTCAGGATGCCAGTAACCCACTAATGGGGACAGTTTAGAGGGATGCTGTTTCAGTAAAGTTGCTATCAAGCTAATCCTATAATCAAAATTCTGATTACAGCTACAAGCTTGGCAGAGCTCCATTTTTAAACTAACTGGCTGTGTTACGACTAGATTTGAACATAAGAAGTTGTGCTCCTAATATTTAAATGTCAAATTGGTCAACCACTTTTACCTTAAGTCATATCCATTTGGTGACTCCATCAAAGTAATGATGGGTGTAATTGTGCATTGTGGAGTCACAAGAAATAATTAAAATCACAAGAGTTATTTTGTAACTTTGCAAAAGCAAGAACTATTTACAAACAGAACCCTGACTCAACTTCATAATTAAATCAGATACTGTAAACTCAAAGCAAAGATAAAAAATATTCATTGGCATTGGTGCTTTTTGATATTTCTAAAGCATATTTCCCATGACAATAATGAATAGAAAATATTATACTGCTTCTGCTGCAAGTAATACTACTGCTACTGCTACTAATAGTAATAATAACTATTTTCAAATGAAATTCTTCACAGTTGAAAGAAATAAAGATGGAGACAATGGGGAAATGAACCCTGGTAAGGATAAAAAGAATGCATTCATTCTAAGTTGCATATTATACATATTAAATGTGTTATGGGGCGTATATAGATATTAATTTAATGTAATATTATGGATCTTATGAAACAAGAAGTTTCAGCCAACCTATCTGAGTGGTTGAATATATATTCCAGCTGCACTGATAAGTCCCATATATCCTGACTTATTGGTTACTATAACAACTCTTGGAATAACCAGGGAATTAACTTGGTCCTCGTCTTCCTTTAGTATATTCTTATGCATGTATGTAAGATTTCAGTCAGTGCACATAAAAGAGGTTGGTTTAAATTACAGATGGGAAAAAGAACTTTAACTTTTAAATTAAAGCTACAAAGGCTGCTATACAAGTCAGTCATATTAAGTTGAATGCCAATTGGCAGTATGTGTCAGCTTTAAAGGTGGTCAGGCATTCAGCACTTTTATGAGTTTTTAAATAAAACTCATGAAAGTAACTTGAGGCAAAGAAAAGAATCGCAAAGAAGCCAAACAATATGTGCCCGGATTGCAGAGACATCTGTCATAAAATGCAATGCACGTAAGGGCTGCTGTTTGGAAGCCACTTATATCCAAGACCAATGCATAAAGACGAACACAAGGGGTAGAAAAAAGTATACTGGTCTGATGGGTCAGTTTTCACTTTCCTACTTGGATAGGTTTCTCTTTGGGGAACTCCAAAGAAGCTTTCAACCTACTGTTAAGCACAGTGGTACATCCGTAATGGCTTGGGCAGCCATCTCATAGGAGTCATTAGGTCCAGTGATTACAATACTCTGCTTGGTTGTATAACAGCCGGGGGAAATGGGGCCATTTTACATGACCAGGTTCCCTCATGATGTCCCAATATTCCAAAATTACGCCCCACTGCATATTGCTTAACGTCTTTCTCAGTCTCCCCATTCACCAAATCTAAATATTGCCAAACCTTTTTAGGGAGTTGTGGAGCATGTAATTTAAAGTAGATTTCCAACTCTTTCAAGGCTCAGAGAACTGGATTCCCTTTCTGAAGAGGAGTTGACAATCCCACTACAAATGGTCAAGTACTTAGATTACAGCAGTCAAAGGAGGAAGGAAATTTTTCTGAAGGCAAAGGGTGGCACTATTATTTATGAAATACCTGATTTTACTTAATTTTATGTTTTCATCTCTACCCCCTGTATGCTGGTGACCGTTGTAGAAAAGCCATGGTACCCTTGAGGCCATTCTTTATTGTGATCATGCCATATGTACAAGTTGCAGGCGAGTATTATTGGCGTAATAGTTTCTGAGGTTGTAACAATCCCTGTTCCTCTGCAGGCTGCTCTTACCAAATACAACCAAATTGGACTTGTGCAAACATTGTTTTCCCTCCCAACCTTCCTGTGAAACGAAGCGGCTTGATTAAATATTGGCGTTTGACTCTTAGCACTGTGAGATTTGTTTGCTGGTGCCTGAAATGATTTTAGGCAATGTTTTTGGCACTAAGCACAGCGCTCAAACACCCCTTGTAACGCACATTCAGTATAGCGCAAACCCCTCTGAATTATTCATCAAAGCTCCCTCCAACATACCTCTGGAAAAAAAATATGATTAAACCAGCAAGCTTAACCACTTCCATAAACAAGAATGTGATCGCCTTTAATAATAAAAAAGCTCTCAAATGGATGTTACGTAAGACTAACACAGATCCTTGGCTGGGCAAATGGCAAGGAGGGCTACATCTCAGGGGTGGCATGCCACCATTGAGGCTTTCTGAAGAGCCTCCAAAACCTGTTGGCCATTGGTTTCTCGGTAGGTCCATTGCCTTGTTGTGTCCACTGCACTGAATATCTACAGCTGCATTTAAGCTGCACCTCAAGGACTGCACTCTGACTGACCCTCTGCTCTGACTTAATAATATCCTAATATCCTTGTGCAAGACGACTAATAAACTTGATTGATTCCTTCTGATCTATATAGTAATAACTGGGTAAATAGAATCTTTCTCTCTCTCTCATTCCACATCTCACTCCCTCACTAGATGCCCCTCTCTTTCATTACAAATACACACATCTGACCTTCTGTACAGCCCTCTAGCTATGGACCAGCATATGAATGTGGACTGTCATTGACATTCTCCTGCATCATCATAGCAAGTTCAAAATGACACCGCGATCCTGCGGGCATATGGTGCAGGTCAAGTGACATCACAAGGAGAGGCTGTGACCCTGGGATAATAGCCAGTTTAACTCTTGTACCATCAGTCACTGGTAGTGCACAATGCACAGCAGCTCTGTCAGAGATGGCTGAAATACCGTAGGCACATAACTTGGCTTCAGCCTCCACGGAGTACCAAATTAGTGGGGTCTGCTACAAAGGAAAACACATGAAATACCAGAGAGTTAAAAGTCCAGAAATTCCACTGTCAGATGCTCTTACACTGGTAGATATCATTAATCTGTGATGATGCATTACAACAATTGTGATATACCACAGCCATGTGATATGTGATAAAGGTAGTGATTGACCTGCTGGTGTATCCACTTTTACCCAACCTGCTGCATCTACTTCAGCTTATGTCAGTGATTTCCTACATTTCCCATAAGGACTCTTGACACCCCCCAGAGAGCAGGTATAGGGTTGCAGTACTCAGCATTGCTGGGTTATACATGTAGGCGGAAAGAGAAACTACACTGCATTCTGGGCTATAGAGGTTTCTGTCAGTGGAGAAACTGGTATTTCAGCTTGTTATCTCTGACTGTTGAAGGTCAATGTGTCTAGTAAGAAGCCCTCACTCTTTGTTTTGACTGACACCAAAAACTTGATGTTTACCATTAATGATTCAGATAAACATTTTCTGACATCAAGCTGAAATATTCTGATGCCACATCACCTACGCATGTTTGTCAGGTTGTCTGGGGGAATAAGAGAAATACACCCAACAAACAACAAAATGGACCCTGAAATGTGGTGTACACTCCACTGTCAATAGCTATTTTTAGAGTGGATTGTTCGGTTAAGAAAATCACAGTCAAGTATTTGAAACTCAATTTAGTATACTTTTCTGTGACTGACATGCTACCTGATATGAATCCTGATGCAGGAAAACCCACTCATCTTGGCACCTCAAGCTACCATTTCTAGTCCCCCTGCGCCAAACATAGATTACAACTGTGGTCTTTGCTGCAGATCTATCAACCACCCCTCCCAGTTTGCCTTCTGTACTTCTGGCTCAAACCTCTCTGCCAGTGACTGCCGCCTTGGTTAAGCCCCCGCCAAAAGCCGTTAAGTGGTCCCTTGTGTGGGTCAATAACACCCCACGCCCCTTACATGCAGCTTTTACCCTTTTCAGCCCCCCAACAAAACACAAAAACACTTTTCTGGGTTGAAAAAAACAACAACAAACAAACAAACAAAAAACAAACAAACTGGTACAGAGGCTCCTCAACAAACCATCTATTATTTGTTCTAGTCCCCATTCATCACATTCACCCCAAAATCACTCCCAAAACCAGCCAGCCCCCTATTACCAACTAACTGTGTCTATTTCAGCTGAATTCTGTTCCAACCCTCCTCCTCCTCAGCCCATTGCCAGTAGCCTGCTTAATTCCCGAGAGTGGTTGTTGCCATTTTGGTGCCCAGAGTGCATTGCACAGTGGCCCCCTATTGCAAAGCTATGAACCCTCCCCCTCCCACCTCCCACCTTCTACCCCCCGAACCTCAAACCCCCCCCCCCTTCCTTCCTCTCAACCCTGCTGCCAGTGGCCCTGCAAATCTCCGGAGGCAGACAGTGCCAAGCGTTCCAGCTGTTTAAACAGGTCAGTGCTTGGTGCCCTGTGCCAGCAGGCATAGCACTGCCATCGTGGTGGCCTATATCGCTGGTATATACTACCTCGCCCACCCCTCCACCCACCCCTGTACCCAACGCCACCCCCATGGGAGCATCGAGGCTCAAACTGTGCTGGCGCTAAGCTGAGGGAGTTTGTGTTTGTGTCTATTGCACTGGGCACTGCTCTGTTGAAAAGCAAACAAACAGACAAACATGAATTTTAATGTTTGGTGAAAAGATCAGAGCGATGTCACATAGGCATGAGAAAAATACACTCATTTAAGATGGCTACGTAAAAATCACTGAGTGTGCAGAAATAGAATGATCAGGTAAATCCAGATGAAAGCTGTGCTCCCTTATCGATTTCACCTTTGAAATCCACTGCGATCGTAAAGGTAGGAGGGATACACAGATGAAGGGAAGGAGTGGGGGTTTATGCAAGATTTTTATAGTAATGATCCAAAATATTTTCATATAAATTCAGCTTATACCCTGTTCGTGAAAGCTTCTACATTTGCTGTTCCAAACAATGTGTGTCAGCTAGGTCTTTCCTGGGAAAATTCCCTTGCTCCACAGGATGTAACATAGCAGCAGCAACTGCAGTTTGTTTGGATTGAACAGAAAAATAACATATATTCACAAAGATAAAGGCTAGGTTATTTCAAACCAAATTCCTCTTGGGCTAGACCATACATGTAAAAACATATAAAAAGCGAGAATTTTTTGATAAATACATGGACGTTTAGGATTTGACTAAAGCAGACACTAAACATGAAGTGCAATTTGCAACAGGGTAGTCTTAGATTATGTTTGGATTGGATGTGTGTTTAAGTGTGTGTATGCGCTGGGGGAAAGAGTGGGGGAATCGTGCCATTATGCATTACATTTCTGTCAGCTTGTATGTTCTGTATTATTTTCGCTAATGCCACATGATTCTAAAGTGAATATAAATCTATCTAAAAAGGTTTTGAGAGGAGTGGAATGTAATACAGGTTCAGGACTGATGAATGCTCCCCACAAAAGAAGGAAATTGTGAAAAAAACATCACATCCAATAGTGAATATAGAATCAGTCCACTGAGAGGTACCCTTAACAAGCCTATCTATTCACTGTAGCATGGAGTAATAGTGCCCATTAAAGCATGCCTCATGCCCCCAGAGGCTTTAATCGTTCTTTCAAATGTACTTTATCAAAAAAAATTAACACATGAAACACATTAAAAAACCCCACAGGATGTAAAGCTGAAAATGGATGGCAGGTAAATAAAACCACAGACACTGAGGACATTTTGAATATATAGTTAACACATGTCTTTTCAAGATTTTCCTGTCCATGCATAGCCTGCAAGAGAAATGCATACAGGTTGAGAGTCAACATGTTGTCCCCTAGGAATGTTGCAGCATCCTCTGTCGGTTACTCAGTGATAATAATTAACATTTCCATTATGTAGGAGATTAAAATTATTTAGATTCCAACAAACCGAATGGGCTGAAAGCCTCTCACAATGAATGCAAACTGTCAAATGTAATGATTTCTTGTATAAGGCAGGGGGCAAATCTGCTCAAAATTCATGTTTTCACTTTAAGTGAATGACTACATGGTCCTCGATGGCTTGGAAAAAATCTCCAACCTCTTGGGTTTATGAAACTCTTGAAAGGCCACTGGGTGATGTCAAAAAAGCATGGTGGTCAATGTGAAAAAAGGCTGTTACTTCCTGAAAAGCTGACAGTTGGCATTTTGGAAAGGTTTTCCTCACCCAACAGTGCTGAATTGCTGGATCCATCATTTATTCGTGTTTGGCTTTTGTGTGGCACAAGGAAGGAGACAAATCCACTGCACTTTCCCATTGTCACTGCTGGGGCCAGTTAGTGCTAATGATGGGCCTGCCCCAGCCCTGCATGCAATGTAAGGGAGAGTTCATTGAAATTATTATCTAATTTAGGCATGCTCCAGATCTGTCACAGAGAGAGCAGAGACGTATTAAATCCAGCTCTATAAACCCACGACTCCATGCGAGCTGAATATGAATAAAATGTGTTTGAACTACAGTACAGATTCTTTATGAGGTTTTTTCTCTCTCTCTTTCTGTCTCTCATACTGTATCTCTGCATGTGACAAAAACACAGTCGCCCACAGACACAACTGACCAGCCACCCCTCTCCCGCTCCTGGACCCGAGCTGCTCACCCACAGACGATCTACATCAAAGTTAATTTCCAGAGTTGTTCAGACGATGAAGCAGTACTAGAGTGGGGTCTTGGTGGAGCTGACCCATGTGATGAGACTTACCGCTGTGCCCAGTGGCCAGTGACACTGGCATGGGCAATTGGCACAGTGGGGCGTGTGTGTGTGTGTGTGTGTGTGTGTGTGTGTGTGTGGGTATGAGCACATGTTTATGATTTTGGCCAAAACTTGACCTGATACTTTCATCACTGCTGAGCTTGTCAGCCTCCATCTCTCTCAGGCCAGAGTGTAATTTCTGGCTTCACCATGATAATCAATTGGGCGCCTACAGACTCCATCCAGCCCACATATCTGGTAATGATCACTCAGCATGGGCAGTGATGGCAGCCTCAGACAGGGTGCAGGCCTCTAATTGGCTCCTATAGCTGTCAGTAAGGATGGGCACCTTTTGATTTGGCCAGATTGTCACACAGTGAACCTTAATTGGACGAAGGCTGCAGAAATAAGATGAGGGAAACACTCTACTTGAAGTGTTGCTCATGCGTGAGGCATCTTAATTCATTACAAGGACAATGTAATCTAAAATGCCATTAAACTCAAAAGGCCATTAAACTTTAAAATGCATTAAGAACTGATTGTGTTACGAGGCTCTTAAGTACTCATCACCAAGACCTATATATGTCTTTTGCCTATAGTAATATAAATAATTTCGTTTATGATATCATAGCTAAACAGAATGGAAAGAAGCAAAACAAACTGGAGTAATGGAAAAAGAAACAGGGTGGCTAACAGAGAGAGAGGAAGCCGCTAATGCAGAAATTTGCCTGTGGCAAACAACTGCCGAGTTCTTTATAATCATAGAAATGCACACTTTGGGAAACTACACAAAAGACCTCTAATGAGAGCTGGCATAATACTACTTGTTGACAGGAAATGACCTCACCTGTAGAATATGCATTGCTGAGCCAATGACAGTAGGCCAAAGACCTGCTGTTTTCTTTTCTTTTCTTTTCTTTTTTTTGCCCCAAAGAACAGTCTAGATGTAACATCAAGTAGAGTCAGCTGATCTTGTGAGATCACATTTGTTTGACTTAAGCCAACTAAACGGCTGGTGCAATCAGCATCCTTGGTTTAGAGGATTATGATGGCAAGAGGAGACAGTGCACAAAAGCCAAAAATAGAAGGAACGGGACAACAACGAAGTTTCCTTACAAGAACTGTGCACTAACATGCAATCGAGCTAGCAATATGCTTACTAACACGCTTACTTGATTTCACCATCACATTTGCTGCTGTTAATTAGTTTTGGTGCTCCCATACTACGGTTTGCCTGTCTGATTGGATGAGGTTATGACAGACAGGTGGTGGATCCAAAAACCTACTTTGTATTTAAAACAAGGACAGGCAATCCAGGCACTCTAAATATCAGGAAATGTGATGTTCTAAGTACTCCATTTTCCTGTTTCCAAGAGCACCTGACACATTCTTGATCATTGTTTGAACATATAGAGCAACCAGTCATCTTTTTTCTGCCAACCTGCTATGTATTTTTGTAAATGCCCTTTACTGCTGCCTGTTTTCCAAAGAGATTGAAACCCACAGTGCCCAGACTTTGTTTGGTGAAGTGAACAACAAAAGCAAAATCAGAGTATGGCTGTGCGAGGCTACTGTAGATGGGAAAAGAGATAAAAACCAAGGGTACAGTAGAAACAGGAAACAGAAATTCTCCCCTGTCAAACCTCTTATATTACAGCTATTACCTGTGTGCACCAAATAAACAACAGATTTCAACCTTGCTTGTAGCATTATAGGGGAAAATGGGCATGCACTGTATAGCACAGCTTAAATATCTTACTGCAGCTACTGTACCATATTGTCATACCACTGACACCTAAAATGACACTTGAAAAGCACAAATCATTCCAGTTTTTACCACAGCACATGGCTCATTCATCCAAATTCATTGTGATGAGGTCTGGAGAGTAATTCTTTAGCTGGCATGAAAATGGCTCTATCTAAGACAGGACTTAAAAAAGCCATAATTTGCTACTCTAACTCCCATTTTAGACTTGCTTTCATTATTTCTTTTTCTTGAGAAACATGTGGCACCATCTCATAAATAAACGAAAAGCCTCACAACGTTGCAAATGTGCCCCGAGTCACTATTTTGCCTCCGCCCCCCTCCTTTAAACTTCGACATAAGCGCGCTTTAGTGCCATTAAAATAACTTGTCATGACAGTGTAGCCTCGGAGCAGCGCAATCAATTTCCATTACATCAAGGCTCGACTGGGCATCGCCACTGAACTAAGCACTGGTAAGCAATCTCCCTGACCAAGGGTAGTTTGTGCGGTGGTGCGTCTGTGCATGTGTGTGCGAGGAGGGAGTGTGTGTCAGTGTGTAAAAGCGAGCCTGCAGGAGGGAGTGGGGAGCAAGGGAATTTACTCGACTTTGCTAGCACAGGCTCTCAGGATTTCTTTGCCTTAGTTCGTCGCCTTGCCAGTAGAGGGGCTGGCAGAATACAAACTATGCATTGGCTTGAGGTAGAACTCTTTTATTTGCATTTGCATGAAATTAACAGGAACCTCTTCTCCCCTTTCTGAAAACATTTTTGGTCACTTTCCAAATTAGGGAACAGGCATAATTTTCCATCTTAATGACATTTGAAATCATCACCGCCCGAACAATTCAGTCTCGTCTCAGTGCAAGGATCTTCTCCCTGAAGCGATTTAGAATGCACCTATTGTAAAAGACCAATCTGCAACTAATTAACATCAGAGTAATTTATGCCACAAAATTGATTTTTGCTCACTATAAATTATGCAAGAGCCCCATCCACCCTCCCTTCCCACCTTCTTATCTCTCTGGTGGAATCAGTAGATTGACATGTGGTTGAAGTGTCCTTGATGGGACGTTTCTACAAACTGTCAGAGATAGAGGAAGCAGAAAAAGAGGGTCAAAACATCTTTAGGGCAAATGTATTCCTGACATGCATGCTTAAGGTCCTGAGAGGAACCATAAATCTAAAACTACCAAACAATGCAAACGTAGATGAAGACTGGATCATACTGTAACATCTGCATCAGAAACAGGTATTCAATAACATGGGTGCACTTTACTTTCACATAGACAGAACGTTCTCTGTAATCCCTCATATAAAGATTTAGTTCTTGCAAAGCACATAGAGGTGTATATAATATACTTTTCTCTATCTGATAGTGACAAGACGAATATGAGATGATGACATTTTGGTTTTATGCAGCTCTAACTTCCACTCACTCCATGAATAGTGTTGGGGAATTTCATTAACACTAGCTTAGCACTAATTTTCACATCTTGAAAGCTATGGCACTAAGTGAGCGCTAATTAGTTGAGCACAGGCATTAATTATGTAACACGTCATCTTAATTAGCCATCCCAGATGTACAGTGTGTCAGAGGAACATTTGTAAGCACAGTTTGCTAATTGATATATGTTTGACAAGATATATGACACCAGCCCACCGCAAAGGTGACAGCAGGTTTGAGGGGTTTTAACCAATCTGAATATCATTGACCTTCATTATGGGTGATTCATTTCAAGACCACTGTAAGGATGGGTCGGTAATGAATGTTAAGTTGTGAAAATATGCCTAGTTAGCAACATTTCACCATCATTCATCTGCATACATAAAGGGAAAATGTGCCATAGTTAGTAATATTTGACACACACACACACACACACACACACACACACATCTATATATATATATATATATATATATATATATAATGCATTTAGCTGACATGCATAACCAGAACGGCTTGCAATAATTGCAAGGTTAGAATATGCTATATTTCCTACATAACTGAGATAACGGAGGAGGAGGCAAAATAAGGACAGCATGAGTCACTCTGACAAAATTCCTCTGACTGTAGAATTATCATATAAGAGGGCATGCTATACCAAAGAAATAAGCTGAGGAAACTGGTGGAAGGAACTTTTTTATTCATTGTTTTTGTAGGTTAATTGCAGTTGTCAGAGAAAGCAGCGTTCATCAAAAGCATTATTTAATCTGTCAAATGATGAGGAATATGTCAAATAGCTGTCTGGTATTAGTAATTAGGGCCTTACACACTATAAGCTCTTGATCCTGCTTTCATACAAGAGGATTATGGTCAGGGATGCATGCCGTCTTTCTTAAAAAGCACAATCAATGCACAGCAATAAAATCAGCATAGGCACCAGACCACCTGACCTTTTTGCATTTTGCACCATCTGTTCAAACCAACATCACATCTGTTGCTTGGTTTCATCTGCTCCACGTGGGCCCTGTCTCTCATGCAAAGGAGGCCTCACTAAATATTGATTCAAAACAGCGCTGGGTTTAGATTTCTAAAACTCAAGATAATTTGTGCAGTGAAAGCAGCACATTTAAAGATTTCCTATTCCTAATAATGATATCTACATGCACCTTTAACAGTTAATGAGAATGCATTCAATACTCTATTCCAGCCTGTGTCCTAAAACTTGTGACAAAACGTCAAGGGAGATGGCCCTTTGTTTGCTTACGTAAAACAGCATTTGTGCCCAGAAAGTGCCACCTCATCAAACAAGGGGACACAGATCAAAGTCATCTCACCTTTTGGAGAGCCGGCCAAGTCAAGCTAATTCCTGGAGCTACTCCTTGGCAGTTTGCTCACAGGGCTCAGAGCTGCCAACTGCAGCCAAAAAGATGCACCCGGCACTGTGTTTCCAATTACCTGTCACTGTTTCAAGGGAACAAAACAGCACCAAATTCTTTCCCTGACCTTAGGATATACAAGGATATAGATGTGGGTAGATAGGCCTATAGCTACAGTTATTTATCTATGATTTTATCTTTAGCTCCTCAAGCTAGTAATGATGATGAAACTTTTTTTCCTGGAGAGAATATTCTAAAGCAGAATAATAAGTTGAAATACTTGTAAGTCAACACTTTGACGTTTGACTGCTATGTGCGCATTTCAGTAAAAGTAAAGCCTGTGCTTGTCACTGCTATTATCAAGTAACCACTCCTATTTGAGAACAGCTCACTCTGCACACACTTGGCTGTTCATGCTCAGATATTTTCTACTCCTGTTTCGCCCACTTCCTCCCCTGCTGTAAGCTCTGCAATCACGTCTCCCGTGTGCCGGTCCTTTGATGGCACCAGCAGGTGGAAACCCACCGGGATGCTGAGTGTGCACTACAGTACACGTTGCTGCTGCATGCCGCTGGTTTGATCAAAGCGCAGGGTTGAGTTGACTTGCTGGGCTGCTTAGCAATGGCAGGGGAATGCATAACAAACAGCCTGCCAAACCACTGGGACGGGGAGGGGGTCGATGAAAACAAGGGTGTGCTGGCAAACAGCTGGACATGGACGCAAACTTCGGCACTGCCTGGGAGCTGTGTAAAATGGGTAAAAATCTACAGTGCTGAGCAGTGCACAAAGCATGGGCATTTGATTATAAATCAACATAATAAATGGGAATACAGAGTGTAGATTTAAAATGTCTGCCAGAGAAGGTTTGATAATGTTATGGAAATGAATGCTACTGCATGTGATAAGGGCGAGATAGCAGAAATACAATGAATTACCATAGGAGAGGCAACATTACATTGATCATCCAGGAAGTAATTTTGTTAAAGATTTCTACTTTTAGAGGCCAATGCAAGATTATGTAAGACATACACCCGTGGTATCGATGTAAATCACTTTGAGGCTGCAACAGTAAAGAACGTCCTCCTATTTAGGATGTTGGAGACTCAAGTGCAATCCTGGTGACAGGTATAGTGGCAGAAAATAAAGATGTGAAACTGAACAAAATACAAAACTTTCTCCTGAACAGTGGCAAGCATGTGCTTCATCCAAAGAAAGCAGATGGATCGCAGCCATTCAGGAAAATAAATTTTAATCATGAGTGCCATATGTAGTTTGCTGATGTTTTTGGTAATGAAGTGCTTCAAACTTTGAAAAAATTCAAAGTTATCTCTTGTTGCCACATGGGGCTGCTGAAGTCTGAAGTTAACTAAAGGAGCTTTACACTATCTTTATTTCTATACAACAGAGATTTCTATGTAACAGTCACAGTTTCCATGCAGTCATTTTAGATGTGCTGAAGATTATTGACAGAGGACTCTTCCGTGTTGTTGATAATTGAAATGCCTGAGGGAAATATGTACTTGCATTGCCAGGGGACCACAAGTTTCCTCAATAGTGCATGAAAATAATTTTCTGTAAGCTGAGTGAATTTTTTAAAAATCGATTCCTGGTTCACAACTTGATATAGAAAAGAACACAGGAGATTAAGGCGCTGACTGACCTCCACTTTTCTAATTATTCTGAATTCTGAACAAAATACTGTGGCAAGTATAGTGTAAATGTAGCCTTCACTGAAGCTGGAAAGCGAATTGAATGGGCAGTTAGTGGGTGGAAATGACTAGTGGTGAGGCAGATGCCAAAGGAAAAAAAATTGCAGGAGAAAAGTTCATATGAGAAAATAAAATCATATTCTGTAATTATAATAAAACAAGACAAGTAGTGTTTTCGGATTCCAGATTTGGCACTCTGGGCTATATCACTGAACTGCTTACTCTTTGTGTTTAGTCTTTTTTTCCCCTCTCTGATGTAGATCACATTTATAATGTCACTAAGCCAGACAAACATACTGTTAGGTGTGCATGGGATGTCTTCCTCGGTGCAGTGTATTCCTCAGCCCCCAGAGACCCTGAAATAGTAATTCCTTTATGAAAATAAGCAGCAGGGCACATGAAGAATCACTGTAATTGATCACATGGCCATCCATCATGTTTTAAGAGCTCTTCCTCCAGTATGAAGTGCATTTGATGAACAGTGCAGTAATGCTCCCCACCTCCCGTCACTGCCAGCTCTCCTCCCTCCCTTCTACTCCTCCTCATCCTCTTCCTTGCTGCTCCCATGGGAATCTGACACGATCATCCATGATAATAAAACTGGTGGCCATGGCGTCATTTTCTGCCACATGTTTTTAGCAAAGTAGAGTTAATTTACTTTCTAAAACATGCTCATTTTCTGCTCAGGAGTGAATTCACGATTGTATTTCACAAGCAGCAGACCAACCGACTTCCAGTCAGCAACCGACAAACTTACAAACAGACATATAACGAGAAAAAAACTCCATCTTAACAAGTCATTTAGCCTCATATTCAGTCATAAAATCTTTTTTTTCTTCTCATAAGTGAAAAAACCTGACAGTAGGATGAAAGAGTCCCACCTGGTTCCTATGCGGTTTCAGTTGTTTCAGGATTTTTGCCTGGGAACAGGTGTAAACATGCTGAAAAAAGTCAGAATAAGGCAGATCACCCCACTAAGATCAAGAAAATGACATCTGACAATGACAATGACATCTGAGCCAAGAAAATTCTGAAAACAAGGTGATCAGCACAGGAGACAAGTGGATTTAGCTCATCCCAATTGCAGATTTTTTATCTTGTTTGAAGAAAAACAAGATTTTTATGACTGATTATGAGACTAAATTACTTGTTAAGATGGATATGTGTTGAAGTGTAGTTAGCTATGTGCAAATTATGTCCTTTGCAAATACAATAATGAAAGCACTTGTTAGCAAGTCTTGTAAGAAATTTAAAACAACTTCATCGCCCACACCAGTCTGGCAGTGATGTACACTTACATAATAACATACTGTGCCTCCTTCTTCTTAGAATGCTTCCCTCCTCCTCCTCGCTTTGCCATTATCTTACGCATTATCACAAGAGATGAAAAAAATCACAGTCAAAGTGCCTGGGCAAAAACTGGAGGACACAAAATAATCCAAAGCCTTTTTCCACAACAGCCAGATGTTTGAGTGACAAGTCTTAATTATTCCACTGAATTCCCAGTGAGATGGGATGTGTGGTGTGAGAGCGGCACAGATAAGGGCCGGTGCTGCTTCATTACAAAGTGGGGGTGAGAGAATCATAATGTGCCTTGCCAAGGGAATGACATGAGAGCGACCGCAGTATAAATCAGTTAAACCGAGCACTGTGATCCAGCAAATATCTGTGTGTTTTCCTACAGGGAACATCCACAAATACAAATGTACTGGCATCAGGCACCCACACACACACTCACACAAACAGGGAAAATCTGCAAGAAGACATTATGAGTATAGCAATTTAACATCATGACACGCTAAGATAAAGAGGAAAGTTTAATGAAGAACTTGCACTTTCACTCTGAAAAAGATTCAAAGAGCCAAAATGGATGAGTGGTGATGGAAAGAGGAGATATATTCAAAGTACAGCAACCATTACATAATTATGGCAAAGGTGGTTTTTATTCAAACCTTCTCTAATAAAATGACAAAATCTTAAAGGTAATGACAGAAAAGAAAAGATGAAAAAAAATTAATAGGATTTATCGAGGACCTGTTGATTGCATGGTGTATTGAATTCACCGAAAGAAAGCTTTTTTCCTGAATCCACTCAGTCCATCGTCTTTTTCTTTCCACTGCTGGCTTGGCCAGATTAATTATCTTCCATCAATTAAAGGAGCAATTATATTCCAACCTCCATCATATGTTAATGAGTCAACTCAGAGAGACGGGAGAGGGAATTGGTAATAGCCACCAAATGCTGGCGGGACACGCATTTTGCTAGAATAGAGGTGGGAAAGAGGCAATATTGTTGCATTGTGTTGGGGAGGCAAACAGGATTAACAAGGACACAGAGGCACTGTTAGCATTCCAGCAGTATATTTTAGTGTTAACAAAATGAGTTGAAGCCACAGTGAAACAGCATTTTGAGAGCCACTTGCTTCCTTAATTTTTATATATTTCCTGTTGAAACAGGTTGTTGGGGTGGGGCTTAGCATGGAGGCAACTTTCAGAAGTGTAAACCAATGGGAGATCAGTTAAGTGGAGAAATACAGTTTTATTAAATGGGAAGGGTGTGATTGTTCAACAATGCAATTTTATATCGGCTGAAATTTGTTTAAACCTGCTGCGTCGAAGATATACTCCAAGATACAGAAGTAATGGGATTTTGCATTTTTCATTTCAGTATGACTTTAGGTCTTCATGTTGCCATAACTGAAAACACATACCAAATAAATGCTGAATGATAGATATTGTTCCCGTCCACTATAGTATATATACCACATCTTGTGTCATTTGTTATTAGATTAGCTGTCAATATGTCTCTGCAGTTCTGCCACAATGACAAATACCTGTGTGCTTATTTTGCTTGACAAAAATGGGTTATTCAGCTACCTTAGACAACAATATTCAAAATAAGCACAATTCAATGTAATAGGATGGATCTGATTGTTTCACCACTGGCTGAATTATCCTTTAGGGACCATTGCTTAGCGGGACTTCACTTTTGCATGTAATATTACTGAAAGGGCCTCCACATAACCACTATTTTATCAGATATATCTCTTTTTTTCCCCAAACCAGTTGTTTAAATATTTAGACAGTATTTGCACACACTTAATTCTCCAATGGAGCTCCGTGATGGTGCCAGCCATGGTTAGTGAGAGACCGTAACACGACTGCATGAGTTTCCTCTTGGTATTAAAATATCAAGAGAAAATCTTTAACATTAAATTCCTCGCTCATTATGTTCAAAGAGTTTAAAAATGAAACAGCCAAAAATGTATCCCTTTGTTTTCTAAAAATATGAGTGAATTTAAATTGCCTCCCTCATGGTTATAAAAGCAAAGACAACAATAGTTTAGCCTCTTCAAAGTAGCAGGATACAAAATTTTTGACAGTCTTTCTCTTACTGTAAATCTCACGCTCAGTGATTTTTTTCCCCACCCATTTATTGTTTTTGGCAAATGAAATGCTTTTGACTTTGGCCTTAATTATTGTGTTCCTAACACAAAGCTACATTCACTGTGGTATGAAATACATAAACATTGCCGTCTTTAATATTCATGTACCAAACTTGTAGTGCACCTCCATTATTCTGTATTTTTCACACATAACACCCTCTGGCCTAAAAAGTACAGCTGAAAACACACACATCAAGGGAGAACTTCCATCACTCACGAGCGCTGGTTGAGCTGAGGAGGCAAAATAGTTCCTTTCATTTCCAACCAGAAGCCCCAGTCAAGTCACTGTGCAATAACATTCAGTAGTAAGCAAGACACTGAAAAAGCATGGTGCTATCTAGCAAAAAGCCATTGTTTACTCTCTAGAGAAATTGGCTTGGAATGTGCTAAATTGAAAGACTGTTCAAACAAGTATTGCGATGAGAATTGCTTTAAGCCACAAAGCTACCGTAGTATCAGATCTCTTCATTAAAAAAGCTCAGACCCGAAGGGCATGAAAACAGATCAGAATCGGGCAACTGCATCATTTTCTGTTCAAGGAGGAAGGCAGAAGCACATTTTATATGGAGAGATACTTTCATGATTGTTTTCACCCCACAGTACCTCTCAGGCTTTTTGGTTATTTTCATGCTTGCGCTGCATAGCATGCCAATTCCCTTCGTCAACCACACACGCCTCGCTGTGTGCTGGTGCAAGATGGAAAAGCAGGTTAACAGCATCAGTCCCAGCTCATTAGCTACACCGACAGAGGCTATTTTGCACATCAAAGTTGCTGGCATATCTATTTCATCACCCTCCTTTTACTGTGCTGTGTTTAATCTAAAACATCAAATGGCACACCTTGCAAAAAAAAAAAAAAACATAAAACCCCAAATTTCATTTAAAAACTAATGTCCACTTCCAATCACCCAGCATAGCAACTCATTATGATTTTAGCGCTGCTCATTATAATCAAATGGAATGTGACCTTTTGCCGCTTTGCACTGCTTTGCGAAGGCCTGTGGGCTGTTGATAAAGAGATGACTACCGGAGGTTTGATGGGGAACTGGAATTATCTGTGGGAGGCTGGTGATAATATTACATATACAAAGGTACATGTGCACTTATTCCAGATAAAAAGGGAACTGTACAGAGGGCCAAGACATATCTGTATCACAGATCTCCATATGGAGCACTTGTGGTAGATGTACATGATGGTTAAGTCTTGCAACCTGCTCTGAACTGTCTCCAATGATAAAGGGATTTTCACGCATACGATTTTATCAAAAAGTACATCTAATGATATCCTACTTCCTTTTCATTTCATATTGTCACTGGCATGCTTTACACTAAAGGGCAAAACAGCCTAGCCAGAGCTTACACTTATTATTCATGTCACCACATTTACCCCATTTTGAAGTAGCCGTGGCCCTGGCAAGCACCACTCAATCCAGCAATGGAAAACTGGCTACTGATACAAGCGGGCAAATAGTTAACTATCACGTTCGATATGAATTTTAAAATCAAATCCCAGAAAATCGTTAGTAGTCATGCAACATGAGTGAAATGAGTGCTCCATGGGCACTGTATTGTCATTTTCCAAAGCTGATACAATGCAGAGGACAATACAGTTTTGTAAAGGCACCCTGGAGTCTGCGTGACTTTGGGAAGGACATTTGGCTGTGGTTGTTAGTTATGTAAGAGAGATGAATGGCTGACTCTCATTGAAGAGCACCCCAGAATGCTTGTTGTTGTGATAATTAAATGTGAAAATTAATCAGTCGAACTCGGGTGTTTTACAAAAACAGGTGATGGAGATTACAACTCGCAGAGGGCGGTATTTCAATATGAAATCAGGAGATACCCTGATATTAAATTTGATGTTACACAATTCTGGAGGAGTGTCTTAGGCGATGCAAGTGCTGGATGGCCATTTCAGCATAATAATCATGATCTCTTTTCACCAAAAGCAATCATTGCATAAATATACTGAATGCATCTTGGACAACCTGGGCCTTGTAAAATTGTCAATTAGCCTGACTGAAGGGACTGGTAATGTTTTTCATTTAAATATTTGCTGATGATGACCATATGAGAATTCAGGAAAATGCCACAAAGAGATCAGGCTAGTTCACTTTATGCTGTTATACTTTGAAGTTGGGAAAATGTGATGTATGTTTTCTCCAGCTAGACAAAAATCAATGCTGTATACAACATAATCACATTCTGCAATTACTGCTGAGTGTGTTCACGTAGTATTGCAGATACTAACCCATATGCTGCTGTTAAAGCTGCAATATGCCACTTTTCTCCCATTAAAATGACTTTAAATATGACGTCCAGGTGGCTTGGTGGTCTAAGGCATACCGTACATAGAGCGCATAACAACCTCACCATTCTGGGTCTAATAAAGGCAAAAAATTCCAAAAAAAAACTCTGTAAAAAACTGTAAAATGACAATAAATCAACAACACATATTCTACAACATCAGTCTGTGCTTATGTGACTCATATCTAAATCATCCTGTCTCTGTGAATATGCCTTTTCAAAGATATTCAGGACAGTTTTTGCTATGAGTGTGTGTCATATTGTTGTGGCTATCAATGTGAGGCTAGCGGGAAGTCATTGTAATGACAAGCTGTTGAAAACAGTAAGAATAGACAGTATTGTCAATGGTATGGCAACATTATCCCTGGTAATACTGAAATATCCCAGACATCATTGTGTCTTATGAACTTATCCTATCTATGGGAAATAGATTATGATGTTTACATTTGGGAACCCCTTCACAAATACAGAATAATATTGGAATATGCAATCCCTATGTGCCTATTTCTCAATGGTTACTTCACTACTGAGAGGACAATGTGGAAACCCGAGTGCAATCATTTCCTAGGCTGTTGTTCATACTGTCAAGTTCAGTTAACCACAAATCAAACCATTAAGCATACTTGATCTGGGACAGTCCTGTATTTTGTAGCCACTTCTACCACCACAGCCAAATCGTCCATCATCTTTTGCCACTTGTTTTGAAATGCTCAACGTCTCCAAAGCAGATAGAGAGATTTAGACGATTCCCCTAGGCTGACATTTTGAGACCGGTGAGAAAATGATTTATGACTTCGGTTGGCCTTCAGTGGAGTCTGTCTTTGTCTCTTTAGGGGACTATAAAGTGTAATCAGGTAGCAGTTAACAGCAAACAGTTTGTCTGACCCTCACGCCCACAATGTGAGATGGCAGCTGCATTGAAATGTAACAGCCCTCCATCCATCTACAGCCTATTCACTGTTCTGTGTTTTGTTTCAGGGAAGGTCCACGTAATGTTGCATTAGTCAGTATCCTCACAGACATGAGCCACCACAGGAACGGTGAGCCCAGCCAAATGAGTCACAGAAAATCACAGTTGTGTGTTCAGTTGTTGTCATGAGGAATTGTGCAAAGCAGAACAACAATCCTACCCAACTGAATGCAAGTTCTATTTTTAAATGAACGCAGTTGTGATGTTTCATAATGGAACAGGAGGGATGATATAGGATTTATGAACAGCGTCCATTATTTTCTCTGTGGCCAGTAAAATGACTGGTGTGAGTCGATTCTGCTGCATTTCTCCGAGGTTTCATTATGTTCAAAGCTTAGCAGATGAAAAGCCCTGAAAATCACATCTAACAACAACCATCAAATAAATAAGCACAGGAATTAATATTATTACACACAATAGTCATATCAATTAAATGTCAACTGATAACAAAACTAAAAATATTGCATTTTGAGATGATACAGGTCAACCACCAGAGCTAATTCCAATGAGATAAGCTTAAAAAAAAGAGGGATAATGAAGTTGTAAAGTTTATGTTCTTCCTCTCCACTGTCTTCCCCTATCCACAGTGCTTGCAGTGTCAACCTTGGCTTTGACAGTGTCAGTGGCAAGCAATCTGTCACCCACTTTAGGTTCAGGCTTAAATATTTCAGCAGCCTTAAGAAAAAGTGCTGAAGTGGCTCTGTGTGAATTCCTCTGCTTAGCAATTAAAGCGGCCTAGAAGTCACAGAGACAGCTGCGCTATTGACTGTGACATGCTGGCAAAAGGTGCAAGGATCAGCTTTAACGTGTCTTTAAAATGCTTAATTTTTAACAACCTCAAGCCACTTTGTTTTTGCAAGAGTATGCTGTAAAAACACAGGAATCGCTGCACAAACCAATGCATAAGGACACATGACGAAGATGTTCTTTTGTAAAGATCCCAATATTCAAAAGCTTTAAATAAAACTATCATTAGCAATGAGGTTAGCAGCGTGTAAAAAATTTTCTTGTTATTTAAGTTCTGCTGTGCTGTGGTCAGTATGTCAGCAATTCAGGAGAGCATTTTCTGTAGCTCTCTCAGTAAACACATCAATATAACCATCTCAGCATTAAGTAAGAGAATATGACTCCATAATAAAAGTATTTGCAGCACTGAGGGAATGTAGAGGCATTTCTCTTTACCTGTGACGGATAATTCCGTAGTCCTCCGTACCACAAAGCTTCCGAACTGTAATTCACAAGTGTAATTCCCAATGTCATCTTCCCGCACTTCCTTGATCGACAGAGTGTCCCTCCTCCTTACTATGGTCTGTCTCCACTGCTTTGGCTTGCATTCCTTTATTCAAAGCAAAGAGAAAGACCGTGGGGATGTGTGAAAATAAAATAAATACACTTGGGTTGGTTGCACTGGCAGGAGCTTGCAATTTAAACTGGAGTTTTAACTCGAGCGTCAACAGGGGACATACTTTTACTTCCACACCTCTAATCAGCAACAACAGAGAAGAGAGGTGAGATTTTACGCTTCACCACATCTTTGAAATATTGAATGAACAGGCTAAATCTGCAGAGGATCCTTTGTTATCAAATTCCCTGTTAAAGAAAACAACAATGGCTTTCGATACAGTCATACAAAATGACAGAAATACCACATATCAATAAATAAATTCTAAGGTAAAGCATAGACAGCTGAATTGAAAATATGCACCAAATTACTTAGCATTTCAAACATCATTTTATTATTCAAGCCAGTCTGTAATCATGTTTTGGTGCCCCCTGTTGACACTCAATCAGCTACTAGTTGAACACTTAATACTTGTAAACTGTGGAGTAAAAAGACCTTTGTGATGGGTTGAAAAAAGCTTAGAACTTTTCAAAATTAGTTGGATAAATAAGTTCTGGATTGCATATTTAAACTTTTTTTTTTCCAAATGGCATAAATCAAGAAGGCATGTGTTGTTTCGAGTGTTTTCCGAGAGTCTTATTTGACTCAATATCCTCCCATATTTTGAACAAATTTCAAAATAAGTCCAGTCACTGTATTGTTATTGCTGTATTCCACTTTTATTGTTAGAGATAGTAATGTAAGAAATCTCTGCCTTATAATATCCCTGCTGTTTCTGAACTGTCAACAAAACACATTGCACCGAAAAAAAAAAAAAAAATGCAGTCCTTACGGTTAACTTACTTCTATGACTGTCTGGCAGTTCTCCCCTTCGATTAGGCAGACTAGACTGATTCTGTTTTTGCTGTGAGTCGATGATAGAGTCTAACATCCAGCCCAATACTTTTTGTTTCTGCCAGAGGCTTATTTGATTTAGGCAAAACAGAGTCATGTTAAAGGTCTTGCTAAGCTACAAATAGCAGTGTGAGATCCAGATGGGCCTTTACATTAGTAAAAAAAACAAATTTGTTCAGCAGCTGCTCTTCTTTGGCACGTGTGTAGTATGATAATATTGTAGTCTTAGGCAAATGCAGGCATGTGCAAGATGAATTCCTTCCTTATCATTATTAATTAATTTTCAGAATTCATATTTTTTTCAAATACAGTTACTTTCACTAAGAATTTAAATCATGCAAATGCTCTTTTATACTATATTTCATAGGGATATGGGTACCACTTTACAATAAGACTACCCTTATATAGGGTTTATGAATGGTCCATAATTAGGTTATTAATTCGGTTGTAAATTCTTTATAAATCATTACTTAACAATTATAAACAAGTTATGACACAGTTTTCATACACTGCTGTAGACATTAAGGACAGCTGACTGATAAAGAGACAAGTTAAAGTAACCTGGGCAACTAGTAAGATCGGAGATTTACAAGAATAGATGCAGCAGTAACTTGATCTTGCCAAATAGTGAGCGTGCATCGATGTATGAAAACTGTGTTATAACTTGTTTATAATTGTATACAAATGATTTATAATGCATTTACAACCTAATAAAAAATCTTATTGTAAACTGGCAGTGTCATGTGGATTGGACAGCCATAGTTTGTTCCTACAGCACACCATTTCATAGGCAGTATGTCGTGTGGACCTCCAGATGAGGCCTGTCAGATGTTGGACCTGAACACCACACAAAACACCTGAGGTGAACGAAAACTGGGGCATTGTGGGTTTGGTTTCCAATTGTGGGCCAAGACATGCCTCCCAGAATTCAATCAGCCCCTACTTATAAGACAAGAGCCAATAACTAGAGGGTCTGGAGCCCACAGTCATTATCTACCATTTTAATTTGATTCACTGGGAAACTGAAGAAGCGATGTTGCTACCTAATCCGACGCACATTTACTTTTGATGAATTGGCCCCCCAGCTTCCCCTAGCAGCTTTGTCAAACTGGCCGGTTGGACGTGGGAGGTCTGCAGAGGCCGGCAATCGGGTCGGTTATATGTGGGTGTCTCAACTGCCTCTATGACACTCCATTGGGAGGAAGAAAAAGTTTATAATGGGGTTATAAAGTTCATAAGAAAAGAGGTGCGTATTTGTATTTGATGATGTTTTGAGTTGCTAGGAGATACAGATGGTATTTGAAGCTAATTAGACCCTGAATATAGCTGACCTTGTGGATTATTCTTTGAGCAGGTTCATACCACAAATAAATGAACTGCCTCTGAAGTAAGCATACAATTGTGATACAGAGTCTCCTTTACTAAATGTGCCTGATTCAGTGGTTTAAAAAAAAAAGTTTATGTAACATCTTCCACTTCTACTTCAAAAAGAAAAGAAATCAATGAGAGAAGTTTGGGACTTTCACTTATTATTTGGGCAAATAAACTCATGTAAGATATAGAGAGTGTGTCCTACCTTGTACCATAAAATTTCAGGCTCCACTCCCGGCTGTATATAATCCTCAATGCCTGGGCAGGTGATGTTTTTGCTTTTGCTTAGTTCTGCCTTCTCAAAGAACCTCATTTTGGAGTTATAGCAGAGGTCTGTGTCATTCTCCGCTACTGTCAGAGACATGGACACCTTCATGCAGTATGTGGAGTTCCTGCAACATAAAAAAGTCAACGTGCCAGTCAGTAAAAGTGTTTGAAAAGTGTCTGACATGACGTGGAGCACAGAGCACCTGCAAGCTGTCCCTCTTTGAGTACACATAAATAGAACAAACCTCTTCTTCATGATCAACATCTCCACCAGGGTGATTCCCATAGACACTGAATAAGAGTAGAACAGACAGAAATGCTGCCATTGCAAAGAACTATCCGCTGTAGCAGGCTCACTTCCGTAAAACTTCCAAGTAAACTTCCAAGTTCCGTCCCAGTCAACAATATCTAAAGCATCCACATTCAGTCTTGCTTTTTTAGTGTTTGATTTTTCAAAAAATAAGAAAGAAAGAAAGAAAGAAAGAAAGAAAGAAAGAAAGAAAGAAAGAAAGAAAGAAAGAAAGGTCATTGTGGGAATGAATTGCATTTAAAAAATAAAAATCATTCTCTCAATGTTAATGAATAATTTGATGGCCCCATGAAAGAGGAAAGCAGTATGACATTGTTAGAATCAGCATGAGGAATCATCTCTACATTGAGGTATAGTGAATGGCCTGAGCCACTTCAGAGTCATACAATGTTACATTGTGTTTCCCCATCCATCCAGGTATGAATACCAATGGTGCTCAGGTTGATGAACAGCTCTCCTGAACTATTGATGGTGAAAGACAAAGGGAACATTTGTGTGTGTATGTGTGCAAATGAACTCGTGTGTGCGTGTGTATATATGAGGGACAGGGATATGAGCCCTAATGTGGAGCGACAGCTCCGAATGTCAACAGCACTTGAAGATTGATTGAGCTTTTTGTTTCCATGTGTTATGCAGATACAGTGCGAGCCAGCAGAAAATTACTTGCTACGATTGATGTACTGTAACTGCTCAGGTCATATACATAAAGAAAGGAATTTATAATGCAATAGAGAGGGGACGTAAAATGCAAGATTACTTGTAATGTTTGGAGACTACATGCTTGCCTGAGCCTATTGCATTCATAGGTGGTGGAATAAACACTGCATTTTACTGGATACGACTGGGTGGGCCTGCTGTAGTACACATTCATTGCTTGGTGTTGAATTGGTAAAGCTTGTCATTGGACCAGACCATTGTTGACTGTGCGTTCAGAATTAGAAAATGTCATGACCAATATTTCTCTGTCACTATCATGACACCTTGTAAGGTTCCAGATTTGATACAGCTCTAATCTGAGATGTTATGCAGACATCATCTGAAGAGTAATGCACTGGAGTCACAAGAGAGTACAAGACACACCTGCAACATTCACAGGGAACTTGTATGGATCATTAATGGGACTGTGAACATTTTGAGACTGGATCTGCTGCTTGAGTAATTCTTAACAGAACACAGGGATCAATGAATGCATTGACTCACTGTGAAAGTTGTGCTATTTGAAGGAGGGCAAAAGAAGCAAAGGTCCATCATGATCAATGAGCTCAATAAGAGCACCTTTGCTTCACTCAAACCAGTTAATAAGACTGTCACTGTCACTGATTGACAAGTACTCCGGCCTAACTGCAGCAAATCCCACTGGTTTAAAAGACCAAACAAATTGGCAGCGTTTAGGAAAATCTCATTGCTAATTTTCCAACTAAAGCTGGTTACACAAATTGAGCTGAACCAACAAACAATTACAAACATGTTAAATCCTTACATAATTGCGCAGCATTAGCCGCCTCGTGGATTAGTGCAACACACACTGGTCCTCGCTAGAGTGTGGGCAAACAATCCCTCGCCCTTCGAACTGGCCACTGCTGGGCGGTCCGATTAAGCGTGCCCATTTTATGAAGCCCGGATGCAAATGTGACATGATGTGGAGATTATCCCAGACAACTTCTACCAGATGGACACCTGTGCAAATGAGATCCCACGGGTGCTCTCTCTTCCCTGTTAAATATTCTGGGCAGTGCTGATAAACTCTCCCGCTGGAAGAGAGAGAGAGAATTGTGTCATCTGGTCCGCGTGAGTGATCGATGGTCTCGGCCAACACTTTGTCCTACGATGTCTTTCCAACATTTCACATCCGTCACGGTGCCTTTTGAGCCCGAAGAGCAAGGCGCCCTCTTGACTATTCGCTCAGCAGGTACCATATTCATGAAGCCTATGCAAAGAGCTAGGGAGAACAATTATCTGAGAGCTCTGCACACTCCAGAGACTTAAGTGTACACTGCGCACCGAGTATTCAATGTTTGTGTAGCCTTCTGTGTACTGTAGATAGGGTGATAACAAGCTCGGCAATACCATGGCATTAATGGGCGAGAGTGTCTGTCAAAAGTGTCAAACTGAAGAGGATATGCAATGTCGTGGCAATGATAGATAGCATGCTGCATACATCAACTTAGAAAAATCTCGAGCTGACAGCTACCATATAGAGCTTGAGGGCAGGCAGAGGACTTAAGCTGCAATATGCAGGAAAGACGGTGAAATTATGTGCAATGGTCAGTTATGAGTCGAAAAGCTTGCCGAAAGGATTATGATGGGCATAATGTGAAAAGCACCACAACCGTTTCTTACCGAGAGATACTTACAGGCTTTTGCATTGGTTAAAATTCATAAGTTAATTTATAGGATAATGTATGCAGCCTCTGCTACTTTCAAAGTTGGATGCCCTTTTAAACAAATGACTTGCCATAAATGTGTGGAAAATCACATTATCTATCTTCCAATCTAACTGTCCATCCATTTATCCATCTTCCCACCCATCCATCTTTTTTTTTCTTAATTCTTAGACTGCCAAGGAATCTCTCCCCCCAGCGGATGAAGCAGATGGAATGTGCCCTTTAACTCAGCGACTGTTCGCTCTGATATTAAATAATAGGCAGCAGAATTGATTTGAAATTCTCAAGAGATTGCATGGCACCTGGGGGGAAATTAATGAACTAACTTAATGAATCTCTTAATTAAAATAACTCCTCTCTAATAGAAATTGGATGATGAAATAATTGCTGATCGCTCATTATAGCTTGCTTTCAAATAACAATAGTGTTCTGAGACAATTGCTCCAGTGTAAAGTAGACGTCAAGAGGCCAAAGGCCAAAGACTTGATTAAAGGTAACTTCCCACCACAGAGCAGAGAACACCCCTTGTGTGAAAGGTAATAAAATAAAACGTGTTGGCCTGTGATGTACAGCAACACACAGTTCATGACTCAGTGCTTCAGTGCCATGTCAAAAGAACTGATTGAGGTTCTGCCTTTGTGCAGTTCGACTCAAATTGCAGACATTATGACACAAAACTATCCTTGCCCATTATTCATACTGACATGAGTACTTGCACTCATTCATAATTAAAGAGAGGGAGAGAAAAAAAGAGAAAACACTAAGTGCACATGGGATAATCCATAGAAAAATACTGGTGCTTTTCAACCAAACAGATCATTGTTAAAAATAAATTAATAAAATAAAATAAAATAACATAAAATAAAAGTGTGTCTTTTTTCAGCTGGCCTAACAACTAAGGGCACTAGCTTTGTGGTTGATTTGTGCATAGTATATTCTGATAATTTCTTTACAATTCCCCCAACTGTTATGATTTACTCTGAGGCTAGGATTCAGTCTTTACTTGGTAGGGAAAAAAATCATTTATAAAAAGCTTTTCCATTTTTTTTGACCAAGCAAACAAGCACTGTTGAGAACTATGATGTCTATATGAGGCATAAAATAGCATCAAATATATTATAAATTTAAACCCATATATGAATCTGTTCTGCACATATGGAATGGCACTGTTAGCATGGCAGCATCTCAACAGGCTCATCAGCATGCAGAAGAAGGCAGGGCTGCATCTCCATCCCTCCAGGCACGTCCTCCATCACTGCAGCTTTTTAAATGTGACGTCATAAAACTCTTCCGACCGTAATCAGGGCATCAGGCTCAGTAGAGATATTGCTAACATCTGCCAAATCATTGCAGTGTCCCTTGGCAGCAAACTGTGTGTGAATGTCGTGCGTGTGTTTGTGCAAGTGTGTGATTTTGTGTCAGGCTGTAGTCAACTGCCACAGACGAGTCCAAGTCCAGGTCCAAAGGGGGTTGAAACTAAAGTCAAAACTGGTACCAGAGCAAATCGAGACCTCCTCAAGACCAAGAGGAAAATGAGCAATGAGTGGCGTGCATGCCTCTTCTTGTAAATTTAATGCTTAAGGGGCTTGTTGAGGATCATCTATATGCAGGGGTATTATACTCCTCAATATGCAAAGTCGAGGACCATTACATACAATGAAGAGGTTTAATCCCTTAAATTGTTCATCATGCTTTTTAGAAAATAAGCAAAGGTGGACCAAGTGTAAAAAAAATCATATATCTGAAAGATTTTAGCCAAGCTGACTAGCTCAAGACTAGCTGAGCCAAGCAAAGAGAAGCTGGAACCAGGGTAGGGCAGGGCCGGATTATCCTAAATCAGTATTTTACAGTCCCTGTATTATTTATAACCGGACCGAAGGTCAAGGCAAGTGGTGGGCGGACTGGGGCTCCTACCTGTAGCTCGGGCTCATAACTCACCTGTCAGCTGTAGCACCAGGCGCGGGATGATTAAGCACCCCGGCTCCCCAAATCTGACTGTGGGCCAACTCGCTCCCACTTAGCCCCTGTCTAAGAGTGTGTCGTTTACCTGTGACTCCGGCGTTTACGGAACAACAGACTCCTGCCTCAATTATGATCCATCCACCCAGCTCTCCTCCTCTTTCCCTCTCTTCTTCCCCATACCACTTGCGATATGTCTGTGTCGCTGCCTCCACCAGCCCCTCTCACTTTCGCCGTGTAGTACAAGATTTCTCAGGGAGGAACACACACCTCAGTGGATAATTTGGCTTTGCCACGCTGTGACAAACTTACATGCGCCTGCCTACACGCCAGCACGCACATACACACAAAGACTCATAGATAGACACACAAAACGAAGATACCGAGCCAATGTTTCTGCTATGTGTGATATTTAATCGCTGCAGCACTGACAAGAAATAATGAACAACTTCTACAGAACCTCCACATAATTTACATGATGTGACCTATTATGCAAAACCACCAAATGTCATGCTTTGGTCTAAACGCTTTGTTTGACACCTTTGTACTGGACATATCAATGAAGAAATGATTGAGGCTAGAAGTTCATTTTAGAAAAGTGACATGAGACGTACAGCTGAGGGTATACGCTGTGCAGTACTGACTTTTTGGTAAACAATCAATTTTCCAACGTGAAAATGAAGACAGCATGAACAGTATTTGGTGCACTACATGCTTATAAAAAATGTGAAGTTTTCATATGCAATTTGCAAAGCCAACAGTTTGCAAACCAGGGATTTAGTATTGAATTTTATAACTGTTTACCGTAGGTGTTTGAATCTCGTATTCAGTCACATTCAATTCACCATTCACTAGATGGCAATTCAATCTAAGAGATTTTTTTCATTTTTTGAAACCATTCAATTCGGTAAGCATTATTTAAGTCAATGATTTGATTCAGTAGTTGTAGCCAATATTCCATATCCATTAAATAAATGTGCAGTAATGCAAGACAAAAAACAGTAATGACAAAAACTATTGACAAAAAAGTTTATAATGTTCTATTACATCACTGCAAAGTTAGGGTTTTTTTAGGGATCTTGAATGATTTTATTCAAAGTGTTTCACATGGATTCAGGCCAAAGTAAGAGCTATTACCTCATTTATTTATTTATTTAGTTTAGCAGCGTGATGCAGAATCTGCAAAAATCATAATCAACATATTGATGAAATGAATGAATTGTTACACCCCTAGTTTACAGTGTACACAGCGAGATAATGACATCTACAATTTGAATAGTAATTGTTACATATTCTCTAACTGGGATTATTTCTAGTAAATTAAATAGTAGTTTAACAAACCCCTATTTTAACGGTGGACTCTTTGGAACCTCTTGAAAGACACCTGGGACGCACTTTGAAAACCACTGCACTAATCAAGAAGTACAGAAAATAAAAGGTACAAGTGCAATCATCTCAGGCACTACACTAAGCTGACCACAGAGTTTCTTTGCCAAAAAGTCTGAGGATGCCTTTAAGCCTTCCCTAGTGTTGTGTGTCTCAAGCTTGGTCCTTTTTGTCCGTGCATGTGTTACTTAGTCATTTCCTAGCTGATGCCTTCAGGGAACTCATTTTCATTCCACGACACCCCCAACTCGTCTTTATGCTAGCAACCTGATTTCATAACAAGCATAAACAATTTGTCTCCATTGTATTCTCTTCTAACTCCGTCATGACCTTATTCATTGGTCCCTCAGGCCTTCTGGGTATAATGTATGAGCAGCCATACTGCTATGCATATCAAATACAAATGGTCTCATACGAGCAATGCCGCCTCGGGAATGGGCTTGTTCAGTGAGGGTATGAGCCATATTGGTGAAAAAAATGTAAACTAATCACAGTCTCACCCACTCAGTTGCTGAATTTCACCAGTGTTAAGGGGTTGCTAGACTGAGCAGTTTCTTTGAGCAATGTGGATGGGCAATGTTCCCAGCAGCAGTAACAGGGTTTGACAGCTTCTCAAAGGAGGGCTTTCATTCCAAAACACTATAATTTCAATTTGGGAATTAACAGAAAGAAAGAAAAAAAAAAAAAAACCATCATAATTGATACTCTTTTTCATTCTTAATAAATAATGTTACTTGCTCTATTCAGTCTAAGAAATCTTATTTTATTTTTTGTTAATGGGGTCAAGATAGCCATTCAGCAACGAGTTGGACTTTACTGTCAGCAGTCATTTTCTCAAAATGGTTTTGATAGTGAATCCTTTTATTTGGGGATTTTGGAATGACGCTCTTCAAATGTTTTCCGACAACTTCATATACCTTTGTGATTAAACAAACAATAAACACGCAACTCCTTGGACACTGCTACCCTTCAGAGTTGCCTGATGTATGACTCCTTTTAGTGAGGGATGTTTTATTCCTTTTGACTGACATAACAGAATATTAAAAACATCATATAAATTCACTTTGGGAAATGCTGATTTCGGAATGACTCTGTATTACATCAGTCAGCTTGTTGGGTACCTTGTGAAATGCTTTAGAACATGGTATACGGCAAATTCAAAAAATAGGCGTTTTAGTTTTATGCAGCTACAACAGAGTTTCCGTCCCAAATCCCAGCCACTTTCCAAAATTCTCTCACCCTTAGGATTCAGACAGGCTGCGTGAGTTCTCTCCTATATCACGGTTTGACTGACAGCTGCGGTATTGCAGATGTCTCGCTTGGAGCTCCGCTGTTCACGATCCAGCGGGGAGGGAGGCAGGGAGGAGGGAGGAAAGTTGGCTGCGGTGCCAAAGTGATTGTGCTTGGGGAATGGTATTTCTGACATTTGTCTGGCAGATAAAAACCACCATCAGATATGAGGAAGAGAAGGTCAGTGTCCCTGCTATCAGATAGCGATGGTTTGGCATCTTGTTTGATGGCTTCCTCCGCTCGGGAGTGGACCAGGGGAGCCAAGAGGCTGGATATATGGGGAGGCAACGCTGAGGATGTGACTGAATAAATGCTCGCTGTTGGTGATGTGATAATATTTAGCCACTGTGTTATTCTGCACTCCAAGGCATGTCATAAAATTCAATTGAAATGAATAAAAAAGCCTCACAGTATATTGCACATGGGTGTATAAGAGTCAAATGGAGATTGATGTGGAGTAAAAATAAAGTCACATCTGACATTTTGTTGGATTGTCTTGGGTGGTCATGCAGATGTGGGACTGTGACAAGTGATTTGGATCAAGAGGTCCCTGCTTACAACCTGCAACATATCTACTGGCAAGCCATCCCTCCTTTTGCCCCCAACAGCCTTTAGCCATCTGAGCTTGGCTTAATCAAACAGAATGGGGCCTGGGACCAATGTCCTATCAGGAGGAGCGTGAAGGGTATGCAATGAACCTGGCTGAGCCCATAATGGACGCGGACGGTGGATTGAAATTATATTCCGATTTCCTCAGACTACAGAGGCTGCCCTGAGTACATCCAAATGAGCAGGTGCAGAGCTGGTCAAACCGCGAAATGTCCGTGATGCTGTGTGAATGGATGGATTGATGTATTTACGTGCGCGCCAATATCCTGTCACTATTCAAGAATCTGTATCCTGCTTTCGATTTGTCTTGTGAGAATATCATATCCCGCTGACAATGAGCTCTTATTCGATTATTAGAAACCCAAACAAGATAGCTAGGACATACCAATATTTGCCTGGGTACTGAGGCATGTAGACACCTTATCCAGTTTATATTTGGTGTTCAGTGTCTGAATAAATTTAGTTTCCAATGTAACATTCTGAATATTCTGTATTTCTTTTGTACAGGGATATTTGTGACCTGGGTATGAGGATGGCCATAAACTTATCTGCCATTATAAGACATTAACCAGGATGGGAATTATTAATGAGAGAATGTGCATATAAACATAGTGAGTAATAATGCCTGGCAGTGTTAGTTTGACAAACCTAAGGCTGTAGCTTTACTGTGCTTGTAGTTTTTATAATGAAGGTAATAAACCCTTCCTTAGTGCAGTAGACTATCACCTGTTGTGAAATCTCAAATGCTACAAAGAACTAGAACACAGCTCTGCAACCTTGCATTTTAAAATATTAAAAAATGGCCATGAATAAAATACTTGTAAAATATTTTTTCATGTCCAACGAGGTGATGCTGGCAAAATGAAAACAGTGCACAATTAGGGCTCCCAACCCTCAATGTCTCACCTCCCAGAAATCCCCTTACTGTCCTGAAATGAAAGAAACACAGACTTTTGATGAGGCAAAGAATAAAACTTGCTCGAAAGATATTAATGGAACTGCTGAGTCATATTTTGGATGAGTCAATGTGGTCCCTTTTGTGTTTTGAGAAGACGACCCAATAAGAGTGTCTGGTTTCACATAATAGCATTGGAGGCTAGTCAATGTTATTGAACTGGATTGCACCTCTACAGCACACAAGGCAGTGTATCTGTGAATTCACACTAATTCCATCATTTACAGTCTATTTACCAATACACTGCATTTGATGTATGTAAAAATGTCAAAATTGCGTGACAACAAAAAGTGTTACAGTTAGGTAAATAACATTATAGACAGTCATCATTTTAACTGAATGTTATATAATGACATGTGGCCTTAAATTTCATGAACAGTATTTGGCATACATCTGTGCAAGCAGTGAGTCTATTTCTCACTTTATGCAGCTCCTGGTATGGAATAAAATCCAGTTGGGAGCCTTACACACAACTGTGACACACAAAAACAGACTGTAGACCTGTTTTTGCAGCTATGGATGTACTGTCATGGGATATAGCCTGATTTTTTGCTGTGTGCTGTGATCATGAAAGTACAATCGTGCATTCTGACTAAAAAAACAAAAAACAAACAAACAAAAAAACAAAAAAACACCACATTTTTTGGAGTTATCCCTGTTTATAGAATCAAATGATGGTGTTAAATGTATCAGGACAAATTAAAATGTTTAAAATAACACTTTACATTAAATATTTATTAACTAATGTTAACTAACACAAAAATGAACAAGAACAGGTAGACATTAATGCTAAATATATGCAAACAACTGCACTGATTAATGTTGTTTTATGTGTTTATTATGAACAAATGTTAACTTATGTGTATAGAACATGAATTAAGCAAACAGTGAAGTGATGCAAAATAATCAACTGCATTAAGTAGTGTTGTTCTACATGTTTGCTAATGCCAATATTTCATCAAAACTGAAACCCTAACTATTCAAGTATTACTTTACTAATTAACTGAAGTGATTAAGTCACAGCAAGTATTAAATGATGCGAATAATTTGTTATGCATGTAATTATATATATATATATATATCTATCTATCTATTGTAAAGTGGAAACTCTTATATTAACTAGTTTTTCCCTAATGTTATTATTCATGTTTAATTCATATTAGTAAATGCATTAGTTAGCATTAGTTAGTGAATACAATGGTTTAAAAAGCTGACCTCTCTTTGAATGTCTCTGTGAATACACTGGAAAAATGAAACGTTCTTTTTGGTGAAGCCCAGCGCAAGAAGAATGAATATGAATTGAGCCCATTAACAAAGCTAATGTTAAAACATTAAAATCCACACACCATGACATGTTCCCTCTCATAATGGCATTTATTAATCACATCTGCTAGCAGTGTGCTCATGCGGTCTTCTTCGGAGGATCATAAAGGATGACACCAACATAATGCACAACGGGAAAAAAAATATTTATATGCACACTGAATTCAAGCTTCTGATCCTTTGTTACAAGATTTCGACTGACAAGGTCTTTGCTGCAATAAAAGGATTGGGACAAGCGTTGCCAGACAAAACCTTGTTGGCTGAAACACACAAACAAAGGATTTGCACTGCAAATACAGTCAGAGGATATATTTTTTCCCATTTGTGTGAATGCAGGTTGGAAATCTTCTGTTATCCAACACCTGATGTAAAACAAATTGCATGTGCACACTTTTACTCTTCCTTGACACTGACATAGTAACATCAGAACTCCACAGTGTGTGTCCGACTGAACAAGGGGTGGAAGGTGGACTAAGACCAAACAGTGGCCCATACATCATTGGACAATAGAGGTACTGGGAAAAAAAAGGCCTCCACTAAACCACATACAGCCAAATAAAGACCATCCAAAGAAGGAGTAGACAGAGCAGTCTGTCTATTTAGATACAGGTATAGTGAATATTGAATATAGGGAAACATCATCAATAACACCGGGCAAGCGAATGTACTGTGGCAGCTTAGCAAATCCATATCTCACAAATAACAAAAACTGTACCTGTGCACTTGGAAAACCAGCTCTGCTACATACACAAACTTCCATAACCTCTTAAAGTGGCTATCTGCAAGATCCTGCCTTTAATTTCACCTCCGTCTTTGATGCTAAGTGTTCATTGCTGTGTTTTTTACACTACACTTCCCAGAGACCACCTGGCCATCAAAAAAGTGTGGGTGGGACTGCAACGTCTTTTGTCTTAAGTTTGAGTTACTGTTCTTTGTTTGTTCAGTTATGGTGATGGTGGCTGTTGCAGTTCATGCTAACTATCAAGCTGGTGAAGCTGTGAAATGTTTTCTACAAAGACTTGAGCTGTTATGTCATTGTGCAAAATGTACAGAATCCAACTATGGTGTCCAAGGAAGAGGGAACAGGGTTTTCAGGGGGTATAGGAGTGAACTGCCACTCTTGAAATTTATGAAGTTGTACAGTGGGAGGGGTGGAGGAGTGTCGTTCTATTTATCTGTATTGGGATTAGCCTGTTGGCCGACTTTAAAAACACATTAATATAAATTGTAACACGGCCGTGCACTTTAAAATAAACTCTGTTAATAAATACTCATCCATCCTTGTGCTACGGCCTTCCTTGGTATTGCTATTCCACAGAGCAAAAGCTAACTGATTGTCTCCTGCCAGGTAGCTTATAACACAAACACCACCCTCATATTATACATCATCCATAACCCCTGGCAGCACAAACCGTCCCGCTGCTCCTTAGTCTAGCGTCTCTCATTGGCTTTGACAGCTGGGCTGGATCAATTGGACAGGTCCTGACTGGGGCTGAATGACAGAGTGTTCCAGACGGCCCATTCTGACTGTCACTTCCCTGAGAGATCACCAGCCACTCCTGCCCACGAATACTAACACAGTCAACATGGCTGGGGCCTGGGACGGAAGGGGAATGCAGGGTGTTGTGGTGTTTGTATGAGCTCTGTGTGTGTGTGTGTGTGAGCGAGAGAGAGAGCGAGAGACAGAGCGAGAGAGAGAGAGAGAGGGAGAGAGAGAGACAGCAACTGTGTACATAAACCCTGGTTGAGAATGCACTCACACATACAGGTTGGAGGGGCAAGTCAGCCTTTAACCGGTTAATGGAAAAACACACATACATACACATACATGCAATCACTCACACATACCTTGCACTGCTACCTTCTCCTCCCTTTGTCCTTTGCAGGCGACAAGCCTAAGCATTGCATGACATGCAGGAAACCCATTAATAAGCCTGGGATGGCGAGGGCAAGCTAACACCTGCAACTGGGGTCAGAGGTGAAACATCGGCTAGATCTGGGATCCTCCCTGCTCTGCACGTCTACCTTTAATCTGACACAGTAATCCTCACACATTCCATTCAATATGCTGTGGATATGTGTGTGTGCATTTTTGTGTCTGTGGGTATGTGTGTTTGTGCCTGCCTTACAGTTTCTGTGTGAAATATTTGTGTGTCCAGTATATATGCACATTAAAAAGTGCTGTAGAAAAATGGTAACACCACTAGTCACCTAGCATGGTCAGTTTTTGTGGTTTTCTGTTCCAGAAAGGCAGGAAAAGGGGACAGAAAACACTTCAAAAGGCTTATTTTACCGACTTCCAAAAATGTCTGTTAACACTTATCTTACATGAAGATGTCTACTACAGCTTCAATAAATTGCATCAGGGCAGATAATTAACGTACAAATACAAGGCTGGCGTCAACAAGAAATCTTATGTTTTAGAGGGAGAAATGTCTGGATGCTTACAAGCATAAACAATATAATCTAATGCTTGTGTTGCTTTGTACCACAAAAGCATCACAGATTTGTTTGCACAGTTCTGGATTTACCTAGTTAATCTGGCTGGCTAGCAAGATTGGTAATGAAGTCAAAGGCATGAGCATGACTATATTACTTCTAAACTTTGACTACATCTGCATTTCTATTTTTATTTTATTATTTTAGCAAGCACTGAGTTTTTCATGTATTCATGTACGTTTATCAACAGGCCTCTCCAACAATGAGATGCTGCTGTTCTACTTGCTTGTCAGTCGTCTTCCACTGTGCTGCTGGGTATGGTTGCTATGGTATTTAGAGCACTTCTGCAAAGGGCGTATTCACCACCCCCTCAACACACACACACACACACACACACACACACACTGAACCACTCACAAAGATACAGATTCCATACAGCTTGTCAACTGTTATGTAAACCGAACACAGTCCAAACAATCAAACAAGTGCACTTCACAGTTAACATAAATACACACAAGGAGGTGAGGCTACAACAGAACAGGAAAAAAAAAAAATCTCATAGTGGGGAACATGCTCATGCATCCCTCTCTTCTAAATTCCCATATTTTCAGATCACTGGCGAACCAAATCCAAACATCTATTTTGTGTTTTTGTGAGCATGTCATGACGTTAGCTATGCCAGCTTTTACTTGGCTGTCTCTGCTGTCAGCATCATGCAAAATAGCAGGAATTAGCAACTTTGTAATGCTAATAGGCTTAGAGAGATACTTGCAGCAGTGCTGGGGAGTTAGTGGTACCCTGGAAGTACCCGGATGGCCTGTGTGTGTGTGTGTGTGTGTGTGTGTGTGTGTGTGTGTGTGTGTGTGTGTGTGTGTGTGTGTGTGTGTGTGAGCAAGCGTCTGTGTATTTTCTGCTCCTCCATAGTAAAACGACATACTCCCCCACTGCAGATGTTTTAGCTCTGCATACAGCAGAGCTCCTTAGGGTATAGCCTAACATCTGAAACAGCTGAGTGCTGACCTTAATTTGACACACTGCGCTGCTCATCTGCTCCTCTCAACTGTTATACTGTATGTTGCATGAGCTTCCCCTTGTCATATGTAATGCCTGTGGATTTCTGTGTGTGTGAGACCCAGAGAGAGAGCAAGACAGTATGCATGTTCGTAATGTTTGAGTGTGCATGACTGTGTACGCGCACATGCGCTGATGTTGGCCTGCTTTCACATATAGATTTGAGGCACATTAAGTTCCTGTCAGCAGTGGCTAGTCTCCGGGGAGAGGAGAGCTGACACGCTGGGTTTGTGTGCATGTGTACGTGTGTGTGTGTGTGTGTGTGTGTGGGGCGATGCCCTCTGACTTCCTTAAGTGCAGCCGAGCAAATACACAAGATGTGATTGGTGCGGGTACATCACTGAGTGTGCATGTGTGCATGTGCGTGTGTGTGTGTGTGTGTATCTGAGAGGTGGGATGGATAGAATAAAGTCAGAGGGCATAATGTAATATATAAAACAACAGAGTGTTTGTATGCGTCTGTGTGTGGGTGTGTGAATCACAGAGACAGAGAAAGAAAAATTAATGAGGTTGTAAGAGCAGCCATACTTCATCACTTAAAAAACATCCACCTTTTCAAGTCATTTACTATCATCTTCTGTTTTAATTGTGTTTTTCTTGAAACAAGTGAGAAAACTCTAGTGCATTGAGGAATATTCTGCTTGCAGTTTTCAAACAAGTGTCAACATCTTGAAACACAGCAGAATAAGATAGATCACTCCACCGGCATCAAGAAAATGACACTTGATTAAAAAGTACTTGAACTAGTTGATTTGAATTGGAAATAATTGCACATATCTCACCCTGCTGGCAGGCTGCTTTTTTTTTTTTTTTTGATTGTTGTTTTTTGACTTGTTGGAAGAAAAATATGATTTTGAAACTCGAAACTAGATTGCATGACTTGGTAAACTGTGAATTTTTTCGCAGTGCAGATGTGTACTCTCTCTTACACCACTCTGTCATCATCTGTATCGTGCCAAATTGTGCCCAAACTGCTGCTGTTACTTCATTAGCCTTAGTTTTACAGGGACGATGTGCATTGGTCAACAATTCTGTAAATGTGCCAAATATCAGCCATCTGCCTAATTTTTAACTGTAATCACACAGAATAATAACAGTAGGTGTTCTATTGATACCTGTAGGAATATTGATTTTAGGGCATAGTTTAGGGCAAAAGGTGAACCACAAAACAGTGCCACCTCGAGCTAGTAGGGATTCAGCATTTTGCTCAAGTGCACTTCAGTGGCGTGGACGCTTGAACCTCAATCTTCCAGTTTATGTGCAGTTTAAGCTTCCCTGCTCACTACATTGCCTTGGTGCTAAAATAAAAAGTAAATGGTGATAATATTGCAAAAATGTCAAGTAAAGATTATTACCATATGTCGTCTAAGGACAAGAATTTCCACAGTATCCTATAAAGCATCTTGTTAACCATTCCCATTGGACAAACTAGTCATTGTCAATAATTGAATTGAGAAGATATTATTAGGAGCCCATAGTAACTGGGATTTGGTTGCTCTAACATGTGCTCACGTATGAAATTTATCCAGTGAGAGGTGATTTATTGTTCTGCTATGATTCATTTGCTCTGATGCTGAGTGCTCTAATTCCCAAGGTTCCATCTTGCTTCAAAAGGGTGAGGATCCTCAAGGAAAACGTTGCCAAGAGCTTAATCCAAACGTGATATGTTAACATATGCAAGCACTGATCGTCTATAGGACCCACATAGCTGAGACAAAAGAGGAGAGCAATCCTCGGATTTGGCTGAGCGACTGCGAATTGAAATGAGTCACGTCTACATAACAGCTCTGCATGCTGCCATGTGTTTGTGAAACCAGATAATTCCATTTCTGCATTTTCAACGCATTTCCAAAAAACTACAACAACAACAACAACAACAACAACAACAACAACAACAACAACAAAAACTATCATGAGATTGAAAACCAAATGTGACTTCAAACCTCATGCTGTGGCTATTTTAAGCCTAATAGCTTATTTAAAAAAAAAAAAAAAAAAAAAAAAAAAAAAAAATTCAATATATGATTACTGCAAGTGTGCTTTTGGAGTGGCTCTATTTCATTTCAGATGGCGAATACTTCTGTAAAGGCAACATATAATGTTATTTACTGTGAAATCCATGGGCAAGGTCAGAGCCAAAGGTCAGAGGAATCTATTTAATATTTGGGCTTGTATGAGACAGCAAGTTGCAATCGAAAGTCTGTTTCCCAGAATCAACTGCTTTGTCAATCACCCATCTGACTTGGAGGATTCAGCCCCTTGCATATTGTTATGACTCCAGTCACCAGAATGATAACTTATACTGTAATACAGGGCTATAAATCATTCTAATTTGATGGTCCTGTGTGGTCGATCCTGCTGCATTGCTATGCATTTCAGGACACTGTGCCTGCTGCATTAAACTAAACATGTGACACACACACACACACACACACACACACACGCACACGCTATCCAATAACCTAATCCATCCTGGCATTGTAAGCAGGCCCTTCCCCCTTTTAAAAGCCTCTGTATGTGACTGTATGGAGCTGTCTAATGAGCCAGTCGACAGAAAACGACCTTTACCTACGAGGTTAATAAGTTATTATTATATAATCAAGCACATGCAACACTGTACACTATTCATCTTATTTCTTCAACCACCTTCTGACAAGTTAATTTTTTTTTTTTGCATTAAATTAAAAAACCTTTTTGGCATGGTTTCAATTCTTTCATATCTTTAGGGAAATTTATTGAGCAATCCAATGTAAAACCTTCACTTTCAGCATTATAGTATGTTTCCAGGGAAAATGTGTCAATCTGGGAATTTCTGGCTTTACTGTACGTAATTCTGAATTTAGCTGTAACTAATGTAATTTAAGTGAATGACTCCTTCAACTGAAATTAAGCCACATTGTGCTCTTCCTGGCTGATTGCCAGGGTACAGAAAAGAGACGAACACTTTACAGCAGAGGAGAGAAACAGACAGACTCCGTCAAAGTGACAATAAACATGGTGCTTTTCAAAAGCAGCTGCATCAGAGGATCACATGCAATCAGATCATGGGCTCAAGGGAACATGCACATCATACTGCACTCTTAATATAGCTAATCAGTGTATCATGTGTCTGTTTTCTATGATACACTGTTGCTAATTTTCTGAAGGCGCCCAGCTGCAATGGAGAAGGGTGTTGGTGCTTTAATTAACACCGACAATCAAGGAAGTTGATTGTGGCATAAATGCTGATGGTGTAATTAAAGGTCAAAGTTGCAAATACTGCATTTTTGTATGTAATGGAATGGAAATAATGGAAATAAGGAGTTAAGAGCATTAAATGCTAACATCCTGATACAGACTTTGACCCGGCCTGAAAAACCCAGAAAAACCCAGTGAAACCCTGGAAGAAGCAACCCTAGTCAGCATTATTCCAAAGAATCGCCTATAGAAATCCGGGGGGATGAAAAGTGCTCTGTATTCAGAACCATTGTCATTTCTCTCCATGATGGGCAAATAAGTGTTGCCCCTTAATTTGGTTCTGAATGGTAGAGACTGGCGACAAAGCAACGGTACTCATCCAAATCAAATCTCATGGCTCTACTTTCTGCGTGATTACACAATAACTCGGAGCTGACTGATTGTCTACCTCCAGAAAATGCTGCCAACGTCACTGAATAGAGAATTGCTGGATTGGTACTGCCCGTTTCCATTCATGGCGCCCGCCACAGCAAAGGGGTGAATGCTAATGGTGCTGAATAGCAGTGGCCAAATTCTCTTAGCTGAATGGAGCTCGTGAAACACAAGGGAAGTCTTGCTGACCAGAACCGCTCAAAAGCACATTCATTCATTTGCACGTATGACGAATGTCCACAGTCATTTATGTTAAAAGGACACAAGAATAACAATATGTTTCTGACTGACAGAATACATATATGCTCTGCTACTGACAAAACAGATTGTCTTTCAAAGTTCTTCATTTTGAGAAAATTGTTATGGGCTCCGAGACACTAGCTTTGTCCTTACTTTTGACTGGCCACGGACGACCTCCACATTAATGAAACCCTCTGCCAATATGAGCTGGAAAGCCAGATATTTCACCACATTATAGAACTCATAAATCAAACAATTGTCTACCTCCACCATCAGACGTGGAAAAGGAAGATAGTGCAAGTCCTCTGCTTTTTTTTTTCATCTAAGCTACCTTTTTCCTCTTCCTTTCTTCAATCTTTCTGTGTTGAATTCCTGTCCATTCTCCTTCACCTCACATCTCACTCCTTCATGATTCAAAAAAAGGGACTTGTGAAGGCCGAAGAGTTATGGATCTACCAATTGCACCTAATGGCTTATTGTTCCCCAGAGGAGAATGAAGAAATAATTTAGCATGTTAAGTGAAGCAAAGGGGCCCCATGCTGTTAGACGAGGCTCTGTGGACTCAGGTCCAATGCTCGTTTTGGCTGGATATGAGACATTACATTAGAAATCAACAGGGGAGGACTTTAAAACAGCTTTATTCATGTCCACAGGGTTTCAGAAGCTCGCCTTAACCTTCACTCTTTTACTGACACACTGCTGAGAAAACAACTGCCAAGGGGTGGAAGAATCCCTTACAGGAAAGAATGAATGCTTGCTACAGATGCAAGACAGTGGCAACGAAATAAAAACTATTAATTCACATTCAATAGCACTGAATGGAGCACTACACCTATGGGTAATACTTTAGAGTCTATAAATCTGGCATAACTTACCTCAGAACGCAGGAATAGTGCCCCACATCTTCCAACTCTGCTGGTCGAAACCATATGGCATCCTCCTCCTTGCTCATCCTTGTGCCATCGAAACTGATGGGCTCCTCAAAGTCCCCATGCCCTGTACTTTTGTACCACATAAGGCTAAGTCCCGCACTCTGTGCATGAGTGTAGTTGGCCCGGATATATCCATAGAATAAAGCACACTTAATCCGTACAGGTTCCCCCAGAAGCACCTTGTATTTCAGGTAGTCCACCGACCAATCCGTGCAGCCGTCCACTGAAAGAGAAGAATCGAGGAAGGAAAATTAAGCAGGGTAATGTGATTAAAGTGATTTGCGGTTGCAGAAAGACAAAGCCAATTTGCATCATCACAAAGCACAACAGAGGAGAATTGTTGTAATCATGAAAAGGGTACGTGGCAATGGGGACAGAGAGACTTTCAGGGCTGGCATCTCGCTGTCTATTCATGTGCTTTGCCAGCAATCCTTGTACCGTAATCAATCAAGACACCATTTTCCTACATGCAGCACTGTTCTTCAAAACGCCTTACCCTTCTTGTCTCTACAGCACAAGTACTAAATCAGACTATCACCAGAGATTCACGCCTCTGTCATATTATTCTCCAAGCTAAGCCTGCCGAAATGACTTCCCTGCACATCTGAAACAGCCTCGGAGCATTAATGTAAGCTTTTATGAAACATCAACAGAGGGCAGCAGTATCATCAAGGTTTGCCACAATTTCCAGCAGTTTACAGAGTGGTCACCATACACTGTTATATAATCAGTAAAGCCTGCACAAATCACATGAATTATCTTTGCAGTGTGTAAATATGTTTCGTAATTGGTTCTGTGGTTATCTGACAGCAAGTAGTAAACTTGTGCATTACACACAGTGAAAAAATCTGTATCTCAATGTAAAAAGTATTCCGTTACGACACCATCCTCTTGAACCTTTAGCTGAACACTCAACACATCAATCATTGCATTCAGTCATTGTTCCCTGCCTGTCCTTGTGTGCACCCGGGGACATTAGTATATTTATATCTGACCTCTGTGTCACAGGCCCATAGACAAAATGATTCTATTGGTAATAGCCATATCCTCCTGCTACCTAAGCCATCAATATTCATCTTAATGGCAGTGATGGCACTCATCTACATTTGAACTGCGATGTGGAAATTAGAAGCTATGCCTGCATTCATTTTATCAGGCTATCAGGCTATCCTCAGTCACATACAGTAAATGGAAAAAGTAACTCGTCTGATATTGCTGTGCTATACACGTCAAGGCCGAGCAATAGGGGTCTTCCTGTTAAGACATCTAATAAAGTCTGCTAGCTGCCAGTCAAAAAGAGTGCAAAGACTGAAAAATAATGACATTATTCATGTACAGGAGGCAAAGGGGTCGGTTTGATTCTCAGACTTATTTTCCATCTTTTGGCTGTAGAAGATTCATAAAATATGCTGAATTTCAAATTGACACTTAATCCTGAGCAGGTTCTCATGGGCTTTTACACTTGATGAAATTCTCAGGGATAGGGAAAATTCAGAAAATACAAAAATTCCTGACTTCATAATTCCTATGTTGCTGATTGATATTTCAACACTCAATCAATTATTCAGAAGAGACAGGTAAGAAAACATCTTTGAAACAACCAAACAACATATTTGGGGTAAAATCAGAGCGCTCACCTAGAATAAGATACAAATCAAAGGCTTTCAGGTGAGTTGGGATATCAAATTGTCTTTGTTGTGTAAATGTATACTTTATCTGTACATTTATTTGTCACATTACCTTTTAGAGTTTAACCAACTGTGCCCTTATTTGTGATAGGACTGGACACAATAGACATATTACTGTGTCATATCCTCCACACAGCATCAAAGCTCTCAAGCTTTCAGAAGCTTTAGCTAGGTTTGCTACAGATACAATTTTGTCATAAACTTCCACTGCTTTTTTGAGACTGTCTAAGTGACCATCTTTTATTTGTCATGTTGAGATGAGCTGGGCCCAAACAGAATCAAATACAGCCGTCTGCCTGGTTATCCTTCCCTTCTTCATTTTTTTCCCCGCGTTCTGTTCCTGACATCCTCTGTTCCCTCGCTTCACCCCACTGCATCGCTCTTCCTTTAAAAACAGCTGGCAAGCACAGCTGCCACGCACTCAACAGGCTTCACTAATTGAGCCTCCATAAATGTTTTATTTACCAAAGAAACAACTCAGCTGCCAATCACTGAGGTGGGGTATTCGCGGCAGTTGTTGGGGCTAAGTGGGGAGGGGTGATGGGTTGTTCTACTGCGTTGTAAGCTACCGTACGTCTCGATGTTGTCGAGAGTGGCAGAAACAACACAGGTGGGTGGTTTAAGTGCTTGAGAGATGCAGACGATGAAATAGTTCAAGGAAGAGCCCACGCAAAAACACTTAAACATGATTAAAAGGTGGGAAAAATGATGTAAAGTCAAAATATTTCCAGCGCAGCAGAGTTTAATAGCTGCTAAAGAAAAAAAAAGATGAACTATCAAAAATATTAACAATAAACATCAGATTCTGGTGTCTGTCACTTTACACCTCTACACCTACAAACTGGCAGCTGAATGATATGAGTTCAGGACCCTGTTCTGAGAGCTGTCAAAGGGCATTCTGGGAAATTCAGGACACTGCTATATGAAGTGGATGCAGCTAGGCAGTCAGAGGGAAAGAGAGTGCACGAAAAAAGTAAGATCTCATATTGGTGACCTTTTGCAAATGACGACAGGGCTGGGCAATAAAACAATAACAATTATAGCGATGCATTTTCCCTCAATACAGATATTCAATAAAATATCAATTTACAACACAGATCACGTGGTAAGAATAGAGAAAAGTTTGGTTGCACACCCAGTCAGGAGTGAGGAGAGACACAGGAACTAAGCATTGATACTGACTGAAATAATGCATTTTATCATGCTAACAATTTTGGCTAAATTGCCCAGCCCTAGTTGAAGAGTACCTAAGGGTGGAATTTTCCTTTAAGGGGAATGTGCAATAGCTGCGTCATTTCACTGTGAAGCAGCTTTGACAGAATGCCAAACAGGTCATTTTACCCCTAGCTAAAACTGGCACCAACTCAAATTAGCAGTAACTCAGGGTAACACATCTGATTTGGTTGCTTCTCCAGCTGCTGCGGTACCTTCCCTGATCCTGCTAACACCTTAAATCACTGACAATAAGTAGCTGGCTTCATTTAATCAGACTGAAAGCACAATGTTTAAATTTGAAGCTGTGGTATGACCCTCTTAACCTCTTTTTTTATTTTCCCAATTATGCGGGTCTTCGCAGGAGCAAGACGACTGAAAAAAGAGCGAGGGACTAGAGACAAAATTAAACAAATAGAGCTGTAAATGCGTACAAAGGCAGTGTGAGCTTGGCAAGCGTTCAAACTGTGAGATCCTCTCAATGAGATTAGCTCTAACTGTTGCTACGGCAACAAGGGGTCTACCCTTGCTTATCGAGAACTTGCTAATTAGTTTGTGGACGATAATAACTCAAAGGCTTGGAGAAAATCTTCAGGTGAGACAAGCACAGCCAAGATGGTTTCACTCATAATCACACACCCTAATTGAAACTCTGAAGTGTCGTATACTCTCAGAACCGATAAAAAACGTGTTGCATGTAAAAGGTCACGCAGGTAGGTTAACCCTAGAGCACAGAAAAATAATGACTGGTTCAAGCGTATAGGACCTTCCTAGATACACATGCACACACAGGTACAGCCTTTAAACACATAACAGCTGGAATGAAGCCTATTGTCAGTGATGGGCATCAAACTACCAACAGTCCATGCAGTAAACCTTTCAAAATAAAAGCCAATCTACCACCAGGATGTTCATTTATATGATGAGAGAGCAGCTTTCACAAGAGAAAAATAGGGAAGGTCCTGCTGGGATTTAAGTCCAATTGTTCTCGCAACACTGGCAGCGATATTATCAAACCCATTAGGATTAAAGTAAGAGGAATCTAGCATCCTGCTACGCCACACAACCTGACCACGGCACCTGCCTTTATGCCCTCAGTGCCCATCCAGACAGAACAGAGAAAGACAAATTTACCCTGAAGTGCTCCAATTTGGCTGGGCTGTATTTGGTAACAGAAAAAAATGCAGCAAATGCTTCATTGCCAAACATCTGACAGCCGAGCTCTGTCACTGCCTCTCCCATCAGCGGCATGGAAAAACGCTCAGTCCATTCATTTTTACAGCTCACCATTTTCCCCCCACACTTAAGAAAAATAACATCTCAGAGTGTAAGTAAGCCACTTAGATTTATTTCACTGGTATTTTTATACCATATGTTTTATAAGTAATAAAAAGTTAAGGCTAAAAAAAAAAAAAGGAAAACACAATTTTTCGCAAGCCAGTTTGGTAAAGAATTAAACTACATTTTTATATACAGATATTACAGACTGATGCACTTGCAAAATAATTAAATTACACACAGATTAGTATATCCCACATTTAATATCTGACACAAAGACAAATGAAATAAAAAATTAAATGGTTGGTTGCAACTGCATGGTTACAAGTGAATATGTACATGCTATCACGTATGAGTGGGTCTTTTCAGCAGTCAAATTACTGTCAGATAAAAGAAGCATTTTAAATTGCCCAAAGGCATTCAATTGATCTCACATCATTGCACAGGGTTTTGAAAATATCCCCAGTTTAACTGAGAAGTTAGAGCAATAAAAGCTTCAAAAACTCTAAATCAATTCTCCTTTTCAAGTGTGAACTCCAACCTAATAGATTCAAAGGGCTCACGCTATTTATCGCCAACACTGCCATGAGGAGCATGCCACTGCCAATATCCGTTATCTTTCTACCTATTCTCAAATCGCTCATTTTAGACTTTTGACAGAGGGTTATCGTTCATTTCAGTAAGTGAGGGGCGGGTGTGGGGGGATTCTCCGTAATCCGTTGGCAGGAAACAAACATGGTACAAAGCCTAATTGAACTCGATTAACATTTCCCTGTTCACCAGATTTCCATGCTGTTGGAACACAATTGGTGAGGGAATTGGCCAATCTGCTGAGTGATAATAACAACTCAGACAGCTCCTCAATGACTGGGACCATCAAGCATAAGCGGCGTTTGCCACTGTGCAAACCATGACCCATAAATAAAGGGGGTAATTCGTCAGCCTCTGTTTCCGAGTGTGGCCGGGTCCCAACAATTCTGTTTGTCAGCTGGAAAAAAACCTTAACTGGTAACTGTCAACCGTTATGTTTTGCCAAATGATCACAGAACAAATGTTTGCGTGTCACCCTGCGTGGAAATTGAGATTTAATAGAGCCACATTCACTGACACCACATCTAAATGGGGTCTTCAAACCACAGCCCGATTTAACCACGCCATTAAACAAAGACAGCGCCATTTGTCAAGCCTGCCTAGTTTCTGTGTTTGTCATGTTTGTCATGTTTGTCTCATTTGTCCAACTCTGTAAAAGAGACATGGGCCCTCATTTATAAAAGGTTCTTACCCATATATTTTGTGCATACAACCAAATCCAAGTCCAAGATGCGATTAATCAAAATTTATTTTGATGCCAAAATGAGTGGGTTGCACAGATGCATTTTTATTTTATATATTTCATCACCCAAGGTGTGAATGGAAATATGCACCACCATGATAATCCAATAAGATCAGAGATTAAATGAAAAAACTTTTTTATAAATGAGACCTTTGGCGGTTGATTTTATTACCCTTTCAAAAAGTATTATTCAAACCATTCCTCTGCACTGAAACATAGTCTCTTGTTTTTTTTTTTTTTTGTTTTTTTTAACCTACACTCAAAAAGGAAGCACATTGAATTATGCCTGAGGCCATTATTTTGGGCAGATACATACATTTCGCCTGTGTTATTTATTTATTTGTTTATTTACTGGAAGAAAACAGTTCCTAAAAAGATTCTTTGCCCATCGGAGCTGTGGATATTTGTCTAGATGTTTTTTGAAGTTCATGTATACTGTAATATATCATGTTTAGTTGAGACCGTTTTGCGTAATTTATGTAGCAGCATCTTCCGTATTCTTAAAAAGGACACCGTCAAATAAATTCAATCTCGTCAAAATGTGCAATTGACTGTCAAAAGGATGCAACCAAGGATGCTAGTAAAGATGCGCGGAAACATAACCAAGATGTATCTGCGTTTTAAAGGCCAATGCCACAATAAAGCCAAACAAATGTTATGTCATTTCCTTTCCACTACATTTTACGGTCACCCACGACTGAGCATGTGGTCCTTTTGGAAATAAGGCGATCAGCTCATAAATTGGGTTACAGGTCTACTGAGGGGTAATCGTATGCAGATTGAGTCGGGTCATCAATGACACTCCCGCAAAGTGTCTGTTCTCTCGTAAACACTCAAGGAGACGGTACAAAGCCATTTTTCTTTGTAAAAGCGCCGGTGTAATTCAATCAGAGAGGCGTACATACATTAGGCTAAGGTTGAATGAATAAACACACAGGCATATGCATACACAGATTCAGACAAACACACGTGCACTCATGCAGTCTATGAGGAGACGTGACATCAACCTTTAGCTGCCCTGGAGAGGTGTTTTGTCATAGCTGGCTTTGGTCCAGCTCACCGAAAGGAACTTATCAACTTCACAGCCAGTTTGCCGAGAGAGGGAGGTGGGAGAGAGCGAGGTCTCAAAATCTTGACCTGCCATTTTCCACCTTGTGAAAATGCTGTCGCAGCAGAGTGGGTCTCAATTAAGAGGAAAATAGCTCTGATGTGTGAGAAAGGTAACCTCTTGGCCGCTGACATGCAGGGGGAGATTACCTGCATGATTGAGGTACGTCCAGCAGATGGAAAAAAGTAAATGAAAACTTAAGAGTCATTAGCCAAAGGAGAAATCAGCCACGGCCATTTGCATGTGAGTGCATGTGGATATTTATACAGTGTACCCATGCTGACTTAAACATGCTGTACGCAGGCATACATGTGTGCTGTGTACGGCCTTCAGAGGGAAAACACTGAGGTAATTCCACATTTTAGATGCAACTTCTCTTGGATCAAGAATTAAATAACATTACATTGAAAAATATACTGCAATCTGCCTTATTTAAATATAGCTGATGTAAGTGAAAATGTGTTTTAAAGGAACACCTCACCTCCCACTTACCCCTAGCACAATCTATCCATCCAGGTAGTTTCTGTGTGAGGCTGAAGAGCACCATCAAACTGTATTCATCCACCTCTAATTTGCACTTATTGGAGACGCATTGATACAGTTTGCCGGTGTTCTTCAACAAGAAATACTCCCTAACAAAACTATTCACCCTGAGGGCTATGGATTATGCCAGGAATCTCTGTCATTGCTTTTGAAAAGAGTTGTGGCTGTTTTTCAGATGTATATTTGTGTCAGTTTGAGCTCCACAAAACAATGCCATCCAGCCCCAATGTACCAGGGTGCCAGGAGACAGGAGAATTTCAGCAGACCTGGATCCTTGCTAAATCACACAGAAACTATCTGCATGGATAGATTTTACTCAGTGAAAAGTGAGGAAATATCTTCATTTTTAGTATTTATTTTTTTCAGTATTTTGGAAAAACTGTTATTCTTTCCACAAATTGGCAGATTTTTCCCCCACTGGTTTTGAGAGAGGAATAATAAAAAAAAAAAAAAAAAACATTTTGAAGCTTTACACTGGATCAAATGACAGGTTAAGATGGATATTTTTGCAGGGAGACACCAGCTGCCCGGCTCGTTTCACGACTGCAGTGACATTTACTTAGCCTGCTCCTCCCCATTCCTCACAGAGAAATAAAACAACTCTATCTCTCGACATCTCGCCTGCACTTTACTCCCATGACACTTCATCTTCATTTGTCGTTTGTCTCTCTCTCCTCTCCATCTCCCTCTCTTCTTTGACAGCTACCGGGCTGTCATTTATATGCAAATACTCATATGTGATAGGAAAAAAGAAAACTGAGATGTTTCATTTTTCCTATTGCAAAATAAACATCACCCGCAATCTGAGAGGCTTCCTCCTCTGTATCAGATTCGGCTCCTCTGATTGGACGCAGCATCCAGGGAAAGTGGCACCTGCTGTCTCCTATCACGGGTTAAATGCTAGCGGGGGCTGGGAGCACAGAGAGGGGTCTGATGGGAAAGGGGACAAGGCTGACTTCACTGTGGTGGACCCTTGTAGGGAAGAGAATGAGCATGGAGAGCAGGGAATAAAAAACACACACAGAGACATAGGGGAGACCTGCCTGGAATATTTCAGGTAGAGAAGAATCTGTTCCTTCTTGTTTTAACTATAAAAGATGACACTGATTTATAAGAGCAGCATATGCATACTCTCATACATCTAATAAATGTTATACAAAATTTTTGTAAATTTCAGCTTTTTCCATTACATTACACTGATTTTTGGGAATTTGGATAAAACAGGTTTTAATTTTGAACAAAAAAAAGTGCGTTAAATTACAAAATCTGAAGGTATATCATTATAGGCCAAGGTCTTGGCTGTTCAGCAATGTACCGGTGCAACCTCCTCATTTTGCATTTTTTTCATAAAATAGGTTTTTCCAGTTATTAGGCTACTTTGTTTTTGTCAACACCGTCACCATAATGTTTTTTTTTTAATTTGAAAAACATATTTTTGTATTAAAGAGACTATTACTTTAATAACTCAACAGCACCAAAGAAACATATTGTAAGCATATTCATTTAAAACCAATATAACTGCCTCTGACAGTGGTGACACTAATCTCACGGTGGTGACAGTGGCCTCATTACAACATACAATTCCAAAATTTATACCACTCAAGTCAATGGCTTCTTGCTTAACAACTTTATTTAACTATTTGGTACAAAAAATAACAATCCTGAGCACTGTTATAAGCATTTTTCAGACTTCAGTCATCACCGTCAGACAGAAAACCTGACGGTGGTGACGTCTGATGGTGGTGACAAAAACTTACTCTTTCACATAATAAGCATGAGTTGTTCACATTAGCCAGCTCGTTTTCGCCCTGTTGCTACCTGCATCAGACCTCTTCTTAAAAAGTATACATTTATTCCATAATCTAATTTAATATTTTTTATACAGAAGTGACGGTGTTGACAATTTATGGTTGTGACAGTAGCAGTGTCCAAAAATATGAAGAGATTTAAGAGAAAATAGAAAACTTCCAGGAGCCTGAGCGGTGTTGAAGCATCCAGTAGAGCTGAAGGTTTGAAAAGGGGTCCTCAGGAATGTAATTGACCTTGTAGTTTTTTTATTATTATTTTTTAAATATAAATCTGACGGTGGTGACGAATATCTGGGACACATTTTGAGTAACCACAAAATAATAGTAAATATTGTTCAAAACCCATCGTTTGTAGTTTTTAATACATATTATGATGTACTCTTTCATGTGGTAAAGATATTATTCAATGAAATTATTACTTTTTGTTGTTTTAATCAAGTTGAAATGATTATCTCCTATCCGAGGACAACTGGTTTTGTAGGCCATGGGCCAACATATAATCATTAAATTAATACAAATTAAAAATTAAAGCTGCAAGCAGCGATGAACGGGCCCTCGCGCCCCTGCGTACGTCGGGGGACGGGCGCGTTTCGCTGCATTTCATGCCAACCGGCCCAAAGGAGTCGCATCCCAATGTTTTGATGCGTTCCCATGTTTTTGGAGTCATGAGGCATGCTACTTCCTGTGGTCAGTAGGTGGCGCTATGCCTCAGATCCAATATTGACACGTGGATGCGTTCAGGGCAGGACTCTTATGAAGCACAAAAGTTTTGGGTCTCTGAGGATCACGTGTGCCGGAGTTATGGCCATGTCATTTTGCATGGCAAAGGATCGAAGTTCGCCGCCGGCCACGCCCCCTCAACAATGTCAAAAACTTGCGATTTTGAGAGCCTTTCATCTCCAAGGCATGTAGTTGATAATGACTGAATTTCAAGGTGCTGACGTCAAATCTGTAGGAGGAGTTTGTGAAAGTATACTTCCTGTGGCCAGTAGGTGGCGCTATGCCTTTCGCTAAATATGGACCCACACGTGTGTTCAGGGCTGGACCCTTAACAAGCGTATGAGATTAGAAAAAGATCAGACCACGTGGAGTGAAGTTACAAGCCGTCGAAATGTCATGGCGGCACATTGAAATTCGCCGCGTCACCATGGCCACGCCTTTCAAGGAAAGGTCACCAACCTCAGGATATACAATCTCCAAGGCCTTGAGGTTATGCTGAGTGAATTTGAAGCGGATGCCATCACCGCGCTACGCACAGGGCGTCAACGTGCAAAACATGTAACTTGCTGTCGCCAGTAGGTGGCGCTATGACTCAGATCCAATATGGACACATGGATGTGTTCAGGGCGGGACTGTTATCAACCACAAATGGTTTGGCTCTCTTAGGATCACGTATGCCGGAGTTATGGCCGTTTCCATTATCACGGCGAAGGATCGAAATTCACCGCCTGGCCACGCCCCCTCAGCAATGGCGAAAACCCACGATTTTGATAACTTTTCATCTCCAAGGCCTGTACTTGATACTGACTGAATTGCAAGTTGCTGACGTCAAATCTCTAGGAGGAGTTTGCGAAAGTACGAGGGCTGAAAACCGCTAAAACGGCGTCCAAATTGCAACTTTGACCCAAAATGGCCGACTTCCTGTTGGACTTAGGGCGTAGCTCCAAGAGACTTTTTGGTGCGTCTGGTCATGATCAATATGTGTACCAAATTTCATTTGTCTACGACAAAGTGTGTCGTGGGGCTCGCGATTCCTAATTTTCTAGGTGGCGCTGTCGAGCCATTTTGCCCCGTCTTTTTGCGAGACCCATAAAATCTCAAATTTTTCGCCAGAACTGACGCGCACGCCAATTTGACTTTGACTTGACTTTTCGTCCACGTGCATTCGAGTTATTAGCGTTCAAAGAGGCGTAAGAATAATAATAATAAAAATAATAATCCTTATGGAAACAATAGGGCTTCGCGCTATCTCAGCGCTCGGGCCCTAATAAACCTATAAAAGAACCTTACAAATGTGCAAAGGACCCCCTGATTATGCCCTTGATTCTTTTTATTCATTAAAATGTTGTAAATTTCCAGCAGAAATAGCATTTTTCTTACTGGGACGTGATTTATCCAAATTCTCAAGAATCAGTGATTAATATCATTCTATCATCTGATCTTCATATGTGCACATTAATTTAAAATGTGTCTCTGCATGTTAATATGGCAAAATGTGCCAGCCTGCAGTATTTATAGAAACCTGCTATGTACTTCTTCTTGGAAGAAAATGTCACGGCATCTTTTTGTTGAGGCCAGAGGCCAGTCATGCACAGCAAATTTGGCGATGACTGAACTTTCTTTCTTTCTGTCTTTCTCTTTCTTCTTTCTTTACCTTTATTTATTCTTGAAAACACATTGAGGGTAGCCCTCATTTTCAATGATGCTGAGATTACAGAGAACACAGAAAATACAAACAGATTAAAAGCATTGAATTACAGGCACAACAAAATCCATAACATCTGTTAGCCCCTAGGGTGAGTTCATTGCAACACAATGACTGTATCAGGCAAAACTGCGCAAAAAATCATTAGACCAATGTGAGCGCTGAATGTGTTAAAGTGCGATTTTTCAATGTGCAATGCACAGTTATGATGTTTTTGGTAAAACCTTGGCCACCATCTGGCCAACTGATGTCATTTTTGTTGCCTGAGTTGTGGGTGAGATTGGGACCAATATTGTGATTTTGGTGACTGCAGCTGTAACAGTTTTGGAAATCCAGATACTTTTAGTGGACAAGTAAGAAAGAAAGGAAAAGGAAGATGAAGTGCTTGAAGCCAGAAAATACTGCTGAAAAGGACCAGCACTCCAAAATAGCGTAATGAATATTCTTCTTTAATCATTAGCGAACACGCCGTATGATTGAGCTAGATGCTATCTTCAGTGGTGTGCAATTACTGAAGAAGAATATTCATTACTTCTGCTGGCCTTTTTCAGTGGTATAGGTTGAATCACTTTTTTGTTATATCAATTGCTGACACAGTAGCAAAACATTTTGCAGATGATTTAAGTGTGAGAAATTATAGCCTGCAAAGATTAAACACAGAAATAACCTGGCCTAATGTTTAATCCTCCAAACAAATAATGCTGCCACAATTTTCTTTCATTAATTACATTATGAGGATACAGTGTAACCTGCATATGAGAAAGGAGAAATGCAGCCAAGCGCTGCCTGACTCTGCATACAGCACAGACTCTACACAGCATTTCTCTTTGGAAATGGTATGTAAATTGGCCTTATGACTCCATATAGGTGATTAGCCGTCTACTTCCCACACATGTATTCACAGTGTGGAGCTGCCAAATGTGGTTTCCGTTTTCCTGCTGGATACAGCGCACATATAAAAAAAGATGCCATTTATGTCCAAATGTGACAATCTCTTATCATCTCATCAGATCATTTTGTCATTTAAACTGATGCTGATTTCTGCAGCAGCTTCACAGGGGCCATTATGTTTTCAAAAGTACATTTTAGAATCTCCTGGGCAATCAAAGTATGAACATTGACTTGTATCCATATGTTTACTCCCAGATCGCGACTATTTCAGAAAAACATTTGACAGCCAGCAGATGTAAAACTGATCCCGCTATGGCTGGGGTGTCTCCTCCAGAGAGTAGACTATATAATCAGAAAATCATCCTTCTGTTCCCCATGGCGTCAGTAATCCTCTCATCTAACAAACAGCCTTGGGAAGTGTCAAGACACACAACATAAACAATACTGACTACTGAGAAAATACTGGAGTGCTGCATTGCAGACATGACTGCGCACATGGGACAAGTACCTTACAGCATGGAGAAGACATTTTCTCACACATAAACATACAGCAAGGGACGCTTGCGGAGAAATACACACTCGCAAGAACACGAGCGTGCATAAAGAACGGGGCTGCACAATCCGTTGGCAGCCCTGTCAGCCTGTTATTCTGTGCTGTATCATGGCGATGTGGGCGCGCTAAGCTGGTGACTCAGACCATCGCCAGTCCACTACAGACACCAACACACCATTTGGGTGTTGTGCTCCAGTGCCCCCGCGAAATGAGCGTTGGTGAAAATAGAGCGCGCCCAGATGGATAGAGTGCCTTGTCACACCAGCCTCTGCGCCAGCCGTCTGTGAAATGATAAGATGGCAAGAATATGTAACAAAGCAAGCAGCGGGCACCGTCCTGATGGGGGCCAGTGTCAGCTCTCATATGTCAACTCTGACCTTATTTTTTGTCTCTCCCTTTTTTCCCACACTGTTAAGTACCAGAGCATCATCTCTTTTTTTCTCTGCTCCCTTTGTCTCTCTCTCCCTCTTTTCATTTCCCTTGCACCCCTATCTCTCCCTCTCTCTCTCTCTGCTTTCCACTATCTCTTTGCTATTCAATTCTCAGGCAGGGGAGAAGAGTGGGAGGGGGAAGGAAGTCGCACCGGTCAGAGAGAGAGAGAGAGAGAGAGAGAGGGAGAGAGAAAGATGATAGAGAAATGATTCAAACTGCGGATCAGCAAGGACAGCAAGGTCTCCAAAAGCCACACAAGTATACTGAGGGCAACTGTGTTGTAAATCACTCCCGGCGATCGCCAATAATTCAGCAGACTAGGAAGGTGACTCAGTTTCTTGATAGATATGACTTCAAGGTTGAGTGTATTAAAAAATGGAATTTCAGGAACATTGAAAAGGAATTCAAAAGTAATGCGGGGAAATCGTTTTTTTAATATATTAAGCACTAGAATAACCCAATTCTGCCATGAGTGATTTTTTTTTTTTTTTTTTTTTTTTTTTTTTTAGTGTCAACAGTTCAATTAGACTGGCAGCTGAGTGATAACTGTTAATGTTGCTGCAGACATCCAGGACCTGCATGCTCACACACACACACACACACACACACACACACACACGCAAACATGAATGCATTCATACAGGCACAGATGCACAAAGAAATGCACACCTACACACACACACACACACACACACACACACACACACACACACACACACACACAAGCACAGAGGGGAGCCAGGGAAACCTAGTGGCCTGGAACAAGAGTAGAGCCAGAGCTTCCCATTAGAGGACATTACTGTCAAACACTGGAACGAAAACTACCTGCTGTACACTGATTACCAACCTACCTCCCGCTACAATTCAATTACAAACTAGATAATATGAGGTGCTGCACTCATTCTCTGTGACAGTGACCAGCCAGTGACACGGGGAAGTGAGGACAGCTGGCTGAAATGCTTCCCGAAAATGCCTATGCTTGTTTCTTTCATATTTCTCTATTAGATGGTCTTATGGCCCAAGTTCTAGAGTAGCAAGAATGCCAACTTGAGGATGCTACAGGTCAAAAAGTGAGCTTAGTCACATAATATCAACATGAGCCTCCTCGTTCGACTAGCACTCCCCTAGGAGAGTCGTGGAGGTTTGGAGGGAGATTATGGGTAAAATGCTGGTGGCTTCACAGCTGAACTGGCCACAGTTCAGCTGTGAAGCCACTTGTCAGATCAAAACATTTTGATCACAAAAAAGTGTCAGGCAGCATTTAACAAATCAATAGCCACTGCTGAGTTTATCGATGCTGACAGCATTTCCAAACTGCAAACACAAGTATAAAGCCTCCAGCACTGCCAAATATATCTGTAACAAAAAATAATGTAATCTAGTATTGAGTCTTACAATGCAAAATTTCTTTTTTAAAGAAGTAAAAAAAAATATGTATATGCCAGTGGAATGAGATGTCAGTTGTTTGCAAAACAAATTAAAAGTTCAAACCAATTTTCTTTAACTAAGTAACTTTATATCGACATTCTCAGACTAAATTCCCTCATTTCAAAATATTAGGCTAATGGATGAGCCACAAAAGCATCAAGTGCTTTAGTTTTAGAAATAGTCCTATGGTAGAGCAAAGTGCAATGGTGGTTTTTAAAATTGAAATTGACTTTCTTTAAATTCTTGTTGATGAGTATGCAACATACACGTTCCACATGATTGTGTTTGTGTACATTTACATGCAGTAGTAGGGCGAGTCTGAGTGCTCTGTCCAGCTGATATGCATCTACAGTACATGAGTCTGCCATAGAAGAAGAGGCAAATGAGGGCTTATTGGAAAGATGTGATGATACTGAATGTGAAAATAATAGTTATATAATTGTAGCATGCATTGCTGTTGAAATCAATCAAAAATGTCTCACATGCCTGAAGACTGTGCCATTCATTATTAGGCCTGGGATATTCAAAACCATCTGACTACTTTTGAGTAAAGGAAATTCTTAAGTATTTTAGTATTTTCTTTCATTAACAGTAAAAATTACTGCTTTTGATTTAAAAGAGCTGAAGAAATATGTAATCTTTTTTGAAAAATATTGTTTGACATTTTTTTTTTTTTTTTTATCAGTTTTTGTGATAAATATTGAAATAAAAGAGGTCTTGGTAGTGCACTAAGTAACAAGATAAGCATTCTCTTACACAATCTGAGGGGAGTTGAATTGAGGATAGCTGGCATCTGTCCTTGATAACCATGACCTGGATGACTGACAGCCTTCACAGACTGCTCTTACACAAGTGACCAATTAAAGAAAATTTTTTAAAATTAAAGATTTTAAGACTTAATTGTATTAATAATTGTACAGAAGGACAGGCATTGCAGTGCAACCCTTGTATCTCCTGCTGACTGTTCTTTAATGAACCCTCTTTGTCAGAAATCTTTGTATTCCTAAAACCAAAGCTTAAAATCCAGTCGGGAGCAAGTGTACAATATTAAAGCAGGCTAAAACTGACCCTTTCCAAAACAACTTACCCTTGTGTGGAGGCTTTGTGGACAATGCATCTCTTACTACACTGCAAAGTGTGCAGGAAAACACTTGCAAATCACATGTTCATGTATTCATACTGAATATCTGTATAAATTAGAGTGTCATTTATCAGTCAAACAGCTAACATTCAAATAGTGAATTATCTGTATTACATATGATGGCCTGAATATAATGCTCTTATGAGTACATCATTGTCCAAGAATAATCAACAGAATAGAACAGAAAAGAAAAAAATGAATTAAATATATGATACCTTTGTAGCAATTTATGAGAATCTAAATGAAAAAATATGCAAGTCCATTAAACATACTGAAATTTACAATCATCTGTATTTAGGTCAGCAGAGCTTTCACCAATGAAAGTAACTAAATGATGTTTGATCATGAGGTAATTCTGGTCATTTTGAGCTGTATTTCAGTTGTATACCCATGCAAGCACACTTTAAGCCACACATACACATACACAAACACACACACACACACACACACACACACACACACACACACACACACACACACACACTCACACACACAGAGCTATATGTTCCCTCCTTAGTACACCCTTACAAAACAACTTCCTCAACACACACACACGGCAATTCCCATATCCCTCAGCCAATTGGCTGATAACGAGCAGTTCATTTTCCTGATTCGAAATAAGCCCTCCTATTCTGGTCCAATTAGAAGCTTAGTAAGAATTCCATTACTCTGTGCTGCACCCCATCTTCTCCCTCGAAATGCACCCATAGTTTAAGTATGGTGAGTCGGGGGTTGGTGCATGTTGGTGCAGAGGTGCATAACGATTTAAAAATGTATTCATGCACAGTGTCAGCAAATTAGAACCTTAATGCAAATTGAATTTACAATAAATCTACCTGCAGCTGCCATGGAGTAAAAAATAGAAAGAGGAGGCAGAGAGAGGGGAAAAAGCAAAGAAAATGAAAATGGAGATCCTGGCAATATGAGCTGGCATTTGCATATACATAATTAATTAAACTGGGGTTCACTGCTTTAGATGGATGACCGGCTGAGGGGAAACTGGGGAACTGCTAAAACGATGGCAAAGTGGAATTGTAAAAGGAAAAAGAAAAAAAAGTGGCTTTCATTTCAGGAAAGGAAGAAATCATCAAGAAACAACTCATTGACTCATCAATTTTCAATAATAAAACGGATCATGGTGTTTATCTGTAAGTGTGTGTGTGTGTGTGTGTGTATGTGTGTTTGCCCTTGCATGTGTGTGTGTGTGTGTGTGTGTGCGTGCGTGCGTGTGTACACTCAAGTGCAAGCTTCTCTTTAATAGCTACTTATTAAAACATCTCCCCAAACGCCAGCTATGCTGAGAGCAGGACAAATGCCAATTAGTGCCACTCACTCAGTTAGCTTGACAACAGAACAACAAAACTAAAAAAAAAAACAATCTAGCATACTCCAGTTTTCACCATTGAAAGACTCCATGGGCTTGTTAGCGAGAAACTGAGGTTCAGGCAAGGTAACAATGGGGTAATACAATATAAACAAACTATCCGCAGAGGTGGTTAAGTACAGTAAATTAATGCAATTGTTCCTAGGCTATTCAGACAGGCTCTCTCATTTGGTAAGTGCTCCCACAGAAGGCTTGGACTGCGGCGTAATGTGGGCATGCGGAGAGGCAAGGCCTTTGAAGTTGTCACTTGCTACACTGCCCTCAAAAAAAAAAAAAAAAAAAAAAAAAAAAAACACAACAATCAAAAACTGAAACAAACTTTTTTTTCCTTTCTTTTTTTCCCAGATTCAGAGTTTTATACAGATCTTTAATAACTGTAAGAGGCAGGAGGGCTATAGGACCGCCAACTCTCCCAAAAAGCATCATGTGCAATGTGTCAATACAGTGTGCTTTAGAAGTGAGTGTGCAAACAAACATCAGCTCATGCAAATTTGATGTGTTAGTCAAGAATTCATATCTGATGTACAATAGCTCTCTTTGGAGTGCACAACTTGATTTTGCTTCAGGGCTGTTTGTTAGTTACCTTTTCAGTGAAACATTACTAACATCATTAGAGACACAGTAGATGTTGAGCTCTATTTGCTACAAAGTACAGGCTGTTGCCTAGCTTTCTTTTATGTGCAAAATTAGCACAATCAGAGCATAATATGACTTGATTCTAGGTTCTGGCTGTCAGACAGCTTTTCTTCGAGAGAAAAATAAAATGATAGTTTAAGTTCGCTGTATGCATTATTAATGAAAGATGATATTTACCCTGCTACAGAATCAATATCTACGGTGAGTTGAAAGAGCTGTTTGAAAGGTTGCATTTGCTACAGTCATGCAGTCGTCGAAAGAAATTATAGGCCTTCAGGTGGAGAGGGAAACACATAACCAAAATGTTGTTAGGTTGATACCTGCTGCTGAATATCTGACAGTGGATGGCTACGTCAGTGCTCATCAACACTTAGCCTTCAGCAAGATACTGAAACCCCAGCGGCTCACAGTAGTCTGACCCTCTATGTGCATGGGAGTTGTATACAAAAAAAAAAAAAAACAGAAAAGAAAAAAAATCAAGTTTTCTGTGTGTCTTCTAAAGTAATCCTCACAACAACAACAACAAAAAAGAAAGAAAAGCGAAACATATGGTGCTCCACTACTGAACCTGCAGAACTTGCACAGTCCTCCCCTCAGGCTACTTCACTACATAAAGCTTGAGAGCACTGGAGGTCAAAGGAAAACACAAACTACATCTATGCAGTAACTGAACTCGATACAAAAGTGTGATACTGAGCAAATGCTAGAACTGGTGCTCCACTTTATCAATCAAACTAAATCAGCATGGCTGTTAAACTAGCAATAGTAATGCAAAACTTCCCCAGACTGCAGTAGAAATTGCGACTTTTCATAGGTCTGGTGAATCTGCGTCGACCCCACTCATCATCCCTTCTCTTTTTTCCAACACCAGTAATCAAGGAAAATCAAGGAGGCAGTGCCCTTGGTTAGATTTTAGAAAGAAAGAAGAAAAAAAAACATGATAATGGCTTTAGGCTATAAGAGAGCTGTGACAGAAACTCTAATTCCCCCGCTGAGCTAAAGAGGACGACATCAAGAAATTGAATTTGATTTTTTTTTTTTTTTTGTAGAGGCAAAAAGTGGTTTGATGTGAGGAAAAAAAGATGAGTCACTGTTAAAAAGATCTCCCATATACCAGAAAAAAAGACGCTTTGTTAAAGCATCAGGGTGATTCCGTTTTAATGTATGAGCAAAGTTAAACAATGTTTCTTACATTCTACTAATTCTGAGCAATTCAACACACAACTGTGATCCTAAGTTAAAAAAGGCTTGTGCTGAATATAGAGATTACTGTGAGAATATGCCTCAAAGGGGGAAAGGATAAAGGCATGTTTCTGTATGTATATATATATATATATATATATATATAAATCCTTAACAGATTAAAACTAAATCAAGTGTCAAACAATGAAACAAATCTCTCGCTTTAAGATTGCTTCAGATGAGTGCAAATAGCACGGCAGTCAACCTCATCACTCCTTGTCTGTCAGTCTGCATGATTTTAGTGTCAGTGCGATTGAAACGTTGAAGCCAAGCTGTCATCTCGCTTTCCCCTCTGCAAAGAGAAAAAATGTAACATGAAATGCAGAGTCACTATTTCAGGGGCGATGTCTTTTTCTACTGTGGCAGGACGATGCCGTTTACAAATCACTGTCATATTCTTCGGAATGCTGCCTCAATTTTTCCAGTTAGCAACTACAGTGTGTATTTAGGGCAGTGGGCAGGGAGACCGTCTATCAACCAGAGTGCTCTGCTTCAAGCCCCCCGCGTCGACATGCACCCGTCTGGCTGGGGTGTCCTTGAGCAAGACACTGAATTCCTAATAGCTGAACCCTGACCGAGCCAAAGGCAATCAATTATATATGACTGTTTGTAAAATATTCTAATAAAGGACTTCTATATGATGTAAAGCTAGGCGATATACACAAAATCAAATATCATGATATCTTTGACCAAATATATGGATCATTCATGTGGTTATGATGCCCAAGCAGGTAGAGACAAATAACAGAACAGCTTCAATAGTCTAAAACGTTCAACAAATGTCATCCCACCAGAACAATACATTACACATGCCATATCATGATATTATAATATCCAAAATCCTAAACAACATCTAGTCTCATATCATGAGACCAACCAAAACCTGGGGATTAATGAAGGGATGAAGGAAAACTACTCAGGCTGGGCCTCAGTGGGCTGGATGTCCATACTCTACCACTGTCATGAGACTGGATTCAACATGACCTTAGTTGCAAGTCATTCCCTCTCTCTCCCCCTGGTCTATGCAATCTCACTCCACCGCAAACTATCTAATACAGCAGAAATGCCATAAAAATAACCTTAAAAACCCTCCAGGCTGCCAAATTCTGACACTGGACCAATTGAGATGCCATCATAAATTCAGAAGTCTGTGATTCTTTTATAGACAGTGTAGGGAGAAGTGTGCTAAATGGGATGGGAGAAATGGATGCCAACAATGTATGAAAGGGAAACGAGAGAGAGGGAGGAGAGAGAGAGAAAGAAATACAGAGAGAAAAGAGGAAGAGGGAGAGAGACGAAGAGTATGTGTGCACAAAGATAGAAGGATAGAAGGAGACAGAGACAAAAACAGACTAAGAGAGAGGCTGAAAGCCCATCTCCTAACTGTGTGCATATTAATGCGGCACTGCGGAAATCCAGCCAGCCAGGCAGCAGCCAAGGTCACCAGAGATTACCAGGACCATGACTAAACAGTCTGGGCAACGATTACTGAGGGCACCCTCCCTCTCCTCTCTTCTTGCCATCAACCCATCCATCCATGCTATCAGCCCTTTGCCCTTTCCACCTCTGGCCCGCATCCGTCCAAGTCCCAGCTCAATCCAATGGGTGATGGTTAATAAACGCACCCATACGCCTCTTTTCTCACTGATCCACAGGGGTAGGAGGAGGCTGACTGTATATATAAATTTTCTATCAGGGTGCATATAATTCCAGGGTTGTGATGATGTAACATGACGAGATTTCTTGCTTCTTGTTCGCTCTCTCCACCCTCCTTTGCGCCAATAAACACACAAACTTCCCTCCCTTCTTAGTCCTCTTCTAAGCAGAGGGGGTGGGGATGACAGTGACAAGAGGGAGAAGAGAAGGAGGGACGGCAAGTCGATTGATTACCTCCGCCGCCAATCACAGAGAGCCTCTGACTGCCCCTTCTGCCCCTCCCCTTCCCCTGTTAAACAAGCTGTATCATTAATGGGCTATTTTAGGCCAACGCATTACATTAGTGCTCGTCATGCTGGCTCATCGGAGCGAGGGGGTTAGGATAATATACACATAGATGTCATAAAGCATTGCAGAGTAAGGGCTCCAGGTGGTCACACGCCATATGTCCCTGAGCTTACAGAGGTGCTCTGGGGCTGGGAAGGCACATAAATGCGTGCGCGCGCACACACACACACACACACACACACACACATACACACACACACACACATGCAGGCGCACATGCAGGCACACCTGAAATCTCCTTCGCTTACACGCAAAACTGATCTACACACACAGGAGAGACTGGGATACAGCAATTTGGAGTGCTGCTATAAAAAAAAAAGACACTGACTCGACTCATGCACACACACAGACACACCGCCAGAGTTTTGTCTTCGCCGTTATCCTCAGCAGCACACGACTCCCTTTCGATTAACAACCAAAGTTTCCTGCAGAGTGTGGATATACAGCCCCTCACTGAGCATCTACTGAACAATCAATTCTCCACTTTGATGATCTCCTAATGAAGGCAGTAAACATGCAGATTAGAGACTGCCAGTTTTTAAATCAGTTCCCTGTGCCTACTTTATCTACTGCTCACTATTTAGGAAACTGCCGAGAATAATAGTTCCCGGGACAAAATGGCACCATTTTTCAAAGGGCAAAAAACTCATATCACCTGGATTAATTTACCTCTGGAAACTACAGTGGAAAAGTGACCACCACATCACACTCAGGTTACAAAAACATTACATAAAACACAAACTCACCCCTGAACTGAGAACCTGTGAAATCGGAGCTGAACATGAACAGATATATTTAATTGCAATTTGTCAAATTATAATGAGCTGACTTTGGCGTGGCTATTTCAAAACTTCAGCGAATTTATTTCTTACTTGTAGCAACTATGTTTTACTAAACCTTTAAAGTGTGCAAAAACTTTTAGCATGTGCAAAAAGAATGACATCACCACTTACTGGAGATTGTCTTGCACTAATGACAAGTCTTTACATTGGCTTTGATCATTGAGGACATTAAATACCCACGAACAGTTCTAGAAAATCTGAGCCAATATGTATAAATTGAGATCAATGGTACAATAACATCACAATCTCATTTGACGGAACAAAGTGTAAAATTCATGTAGTTTTGTTTAGTTACAGCCTATTTTCAGGCCAAAATAGACAGTTTCCATTGGAAGTGATACTCAGTGACTTAGATGACATAATTTTATTGCATTCAAATTTAGTAACTTGGCATTTTTTCCTCAAATTAGGTTTCCACAAGGTGATGATAGCCATGATAACCGTAATGAGGTCCTGCAGTGCATTTCAATTTCGTTCCTTATCACATAACCTTGTAAACAGCTTCTCAGATCAACGCATTGACAAGTCGAGCCGGCGGTAATGACTTCGCTTTTTTTTTATTGGAATTAATCTGTCTCGCGGAATGTTCGAGGAGATAATTAACTGGTGCTTTCATCTTCATTTTAACTGGCATGTTCATTAACGGATTTGCCATATCCGGTAAGAAAAGAGACCTAATGTTTCTGTTAATGAAAATAAACAAATAAATTACCAGCACCAGAGGCAATCAAGTCAAGGCAAGGTTTTGGGAGGGTGACAGGTATCAAGGCGCATGGGGCTGGCTTCATTAGTTCGAACAGGGCAATCACGTAAGGATCATGCGGTGGCGATGTAATGATCATGATAATGTCACTTTGCAAAAAAATAAAATAACTAGCTGCTAAGGCTAGGCTAACAACCCTGCAGCAAGTCTTGCTCTTCACTATCCCCAGTACATTTCGTCAAGGAGCAATATAAAAGTAACGCTTCTGTCATCATTGATAGCGTTCATTTGAATGCTGCCATACACTGTGCAGTGCACCTTGTCTTAGAAAGCAAGACCACCTCCACATTTCTGGAAAACAGAAACTGCATGTTAGCATAAATCATCAAGATTTAAAATGCAAGAGCAAAAGACAGGACTCTTGGGCAATGATAAATACCTGAAAAAAAAAATCTAACTGCCTCAGTCACATACCTCACTGGATGACTTATCTACCCCTCCCATGCTTGTCCAAAACCCAATATTAGGCAATGGAGCCCGGCTGTCAAAGATGGTTAATCTTTCTGTCAAAAAGGCAGATATATTCTAAGAAGGGAGAGAATATTTCCCCCATCTGTTCCCTGAGTAGCTGCTGTATTTCTGCTCAGACAGACTGAATGGTCTCTTAAATATCACACAAAAAGGACAAATAGATCAACTGGCTGACAGACAGACAGACAGACAGACAGACAGACAGACAGACAGATAGATAGATAGATAGATAGATAGATAGATAGATAGTCTGTTTCCACAATTTTGACATGATAAAACTCTAATGTTGGAGGGAAAGAATGCTCTTGATTTCATAATGATTTTAAATTTACACTTAAAGGTTATACAATAATATATACCCATCAGCACACCAGCGTTGTCCATGAACCGTGTTCATTGAACGTGCATATATTTTTGAAGAACTGAACAGCTCTTTTTGCAACTAATGAATGTGAATGTGAGAATGTTAACCGCTCTTGCAAGAGGCCATGCAGACTACTATCCAGCCTGTCTATGCTGTGTCTTGAGCTGGACGTGTAAACACTGACAAAAGACAAAGTGATTGGCAGGTCTGTCATTATGAAGGAGAGGAGAATGACATTTTTAAAAAGGACCACGATATGCACAAAGTTCATTAACCTGTTCAGATTATTTTGTTCTGTGGAGGATGGTTGAATACTCAAATGGACCAAACTTAACAACTGCATGCTGAGCAGGGACAACAACTGGTGAGTGAAATACTGATGATTTGTTAACGCTATTAACTTAAAATGTTGGTTATGAGCAGAAGCTTAAAGGGAGCAAACATCTATAGTAAAAACTGTATCTGTAATCATGTCTCTACTAACATATTTTGTCATAGATGTGGATCGGTCTGGGGTGTATTATCAGCAGTACATATGTTACTGAATCATCATCATAGATCATAGATGATTTCTAAATCACAGAAATATTAAAGGAATATTACAGGAAACAGCAGGGAGCAGTGTGTCCCTAAGATCCTCTTGCTTCTCTGTGCATGAGCGACTAGACTAACATATTCAACTAAACAACCCCTCTGCCTCTGCACTCTCTGCTACTAGCTAGGGGATGGAGAGAGGGGATGGCAGGTTAACAAGGAGGATGCTTATGGTCGCTTTGCTGACAATCGCTAAGCCGCTAAGATCACCTACTGGTTATGAGGAAATCAGTCAGAATGTTGAATTTATCTGTTGTTCAGCTCCATGCTTACTGCATCTCAGCATCTGTCCTACCTGTGGTGTTGTAGACTGCCTACATTGTAAACAGTGTTTGAGTGGTAAAACATATACTCAGATTGTTTTTAGTCTCTTAAAAGTAATCTCTGGGAAGTCAGGTATTCCATAGTAGTATACAGTAATTCATTTAGCTTGGGAAGTGGACAGTGGCAATGATAAGGGGCTGGGGATGGTAGGACTATGTTCTACTGAAAAACAATAGCTCAGAGCAGCTCATTTAAAAATAACAGAAGAATTGAGGTGAACTAGTTCATTTTTGGGACTGCTAGCTTAGTTCAAAATTCCAAACTGTGAGCTACAAATGTGAACTAGTTCAATTTAATCTGTGTGAACTGAACTTTCAGCTAGTTCTTGTGGAGTGTGAAGTTGCACAACACTGCAGCACATTATTTGTGTCTTTTCATTCAGTTGATGTGTAATTTAGCAGTTTTCTGGAAGAGATTTCAAGACTCCCAAACTGAAGGTATGAAGCAAAAAAAAAAAAACAACTAAGTGCAACTAACTAATTTCACAGCGATATATTCATGAAGAAAAATCTTCCACGCAGCAACTTTAGCCCCTGCATATGCAAAATCCCCAAATGTAAATAGTTGTACTTGCAATGTAAATGTCCTAAAATATTTACTTAATGCACATCTTATACAACAGGTACTGTCAGCTGATACATAATGGATCATACACCATGGGTGCTGTGCAAATGTTACGTTATGCACTGCCTTTGCATGTTACCTTGTTCAACCTGTGTAGGATCACCATGCAAACCTAAAAGTGTGTGTGTACTATATGGTAGGTTTCCTCCCACGCTCTCACATAGTGTTCCATACAATGGCTTATCGTTTCTTGTCTGCACCACATCCACCCCTCTCTCTTCCTTGTCTTCACCATTCCCTCTTCAACTTCCACTTTCCTCCTCTCCTTAACTGTCTACTCTCCTTCCCTTCCAACCGCCCCCCCTCCTTGCTATAGCAGTACATAGTATTTGCATATCAGTCACTGAGGAGCTGTTTCTCTGGTGGCACTGGTTGTCGCCCTAGAGTATTCTTGTCTGGCATCACAACACAACTCAGAGATCAGAGAGCCGAGCACTGTGCCTCTTAATGGGTAGATCTCCCCCCCACAGGCTCCTCTACCGCGTGCGTTCTCTCCTGCTTTCTAATCCTCTCCTCCCGTCCTCCTCCTCCTCCTCTCCTGCTCCTCTTTGCTCCAATCCGCTTTCCTCTTCCGCTGTCCCCTCTGCAATCCTCTCCTCATCTTTCCTGCTCCTCCTCCTCTCCTCTTCAGTCCTCTCCTTTCCATCTTTCCCTTGCTCTGTACTCCTCTCCGATTCCTCTCTTAACTTTTTTTTCTCTCCCTTTCTGCTCTCTTCCTCTCGTGTGCTTGTTTTGAACGCACCAGAACCAGGCCATGGGTCTCTAGGGGTGCCAGGGCTTCTTATATAACATTATAAAAAATTCACACATTGCATGTTCTTATTACAGAGAGAGAAGAAGAAGAAGAAGGAGAAGGGGAGGAGAGAAGAGAGAAGAGAGGGGAAGGAGGGGAGCTGCAACCACACATTAAAAATAACTTAGGAGAGTAGGGGGTGAGGCAAAAAATAAGAGTACAAAACAGCCTTCAGTGCCATTTTGGCAGCCGGCATGTTGAATCCTGCCACCGCGCATGATCAAAAACAAGCTAGCCGGGATATAAACTGCCTCTGAAATTCAGGAGGGAAGAAATGTTGCACAATTCCTTTTCATATCCCTGCTGCATCTACATAATGCGCACTGTGTCGCGCGGTGCAAGCTCATTTCTTCTCTATATTACTTCTGCGGTAGAGGTTTCCTTGTGAAAAAAACAATACAATTACCATCAAATTGATGCCTGTCACACCATGGCCCTATTTTCACATTATCAATCATCAAAGGGAGGTTATTCTGGACAACATCGAAGGACTACAGTGTACTCTGGTGCCTAATGGTGCGCCACTTACAATATTCCACTATTCAACAGATATGAAAAGATATTCCACACGAATATGATCGCAAAGTCAAGCTTTTGATTCATGAAACCACTCATTTCATGGCTAGCCACAACAAGTCGAATCAAATTTACAACAATGGAGTCATTAGTTGTTTTTTGTTGGGTTTTTTTTCAGTGGGGCGTGTAATGTGGCTGATTTAAAAAGGTATAAAAGCCTGTTTACCACTGCTATTCACAGATCATCTGCAGAGCATGAATTATTAATCGACCAGAGTGTCTCTTTCTCTCGCTTCTCCCTCTCTCTCTCGTCGTTTAAAACACCGCTCACTTCCATAATGTCTTGCAGAAGCATTAGTCATTACTCAAGTACTTGCTGGGGAGCGGAGGACTCTGAGCAAAACGTACAACGTGAAGTGATGTAACCAAACCATTTGACTCTAATGAACATCTGCAAGGTCAAGTCAAATAAGATGGAGAGAGACAGAGATGGGCAGAGAAAGGGACGGTGGCTCTCTCGATTTTTCTTTCTCTCTCTGACCCTTTTCCTGTCCCCTTCACGGTATCTTTCTCGCTAGCTCTGGCTCTGAGCGTACACCCACACCCACACGCACACATACACACACACACACACACACACACACAGCTACATCACCCCTCCTTCTCACATGAGTTTTCAACAATGCCTGTTTTGTCTCTTGGGTGGAGTTAAGGCTTCCACATACCTCTAAATGTGGACTACCATGGTTGCTTCTTGGCAACAGAGCCCTTCTGCCTGCAATGTTAATGAGGAATTATCGGAAATTAATTAAGATTAAAAAAAGGTCCCAAGGTGAAGGACTTGCTTATTACAGTGCCATGTAAATCTTCTATAATCCGCTTGAACAAAAGAGCCAGCCAAACACTGCGAAAAACGTTAAAATGTGCTGCAGAGTGTATTGTTTATTCCCAAATACGCTCACATGTATATACATACACATACATTCTCACTGCATGTGGAAGTAGACGTATCTAGGCCTTGAAACACAAATGCATATACACACACACACGCACACGTGCATGCACACACAAGTAAGCCCATCTGTCGTTTCCTATACTTGCCATAGAAGCTCACAATGGAGAGACATGTAGCTGAAAAAAAGGAACAGGCATGCTGGAGCACAGACTGGGGGTGAGCCCCTCTCTTCTGCTAATGAACAGGTGAGGAAAACAGCGACAGCACCGGATTACACCGTGTCACGCAGGGCCACAAATCCCGCATTAGCGACCCATCCTGTGCCGTGTGTCGATCTGCATCGTTGTCTAATGGAAAAGTGCCGAAGGCAATTTTAGAGTTGCCTTTCTGTCCATCATTTGCTGCCAAGGGCTCTGCAGGTTTCACCGCACCAAAAAAAGGTCACACTATTAGAACAAGACTGGCAACCTCCCTTTGGGCTACTTTTTTTATATTTCACAAATGCATGCAGACAATGCATGCTGGGTCACAGTGGCTTGATGTCAGGGGCTTTCCTCCCGAGATGGGTTCGTCATTATTTAAAGGTGAAGAGGCCTGCTGCGTAACCACAATGGACGGAAGCTCAAGGTTAATCCGGGCATGAAGAAGGAGTGGCCCTTCCATGTAATCAGAGTTATGCTTGTTTATTCTCAACTGGTGGCTCATTATGTGGTAGACGCCAGCGGTGCGACGTGACAGTTTACATCAAACATCTCTGTCTCACCCATCATGCATCTCTGGGGTATGGGCCAAGTCCCGTTGAGATCTGGACGCCTGATGCAGAGTCAACAGCAGCCTGGGCTCCAATCACACAACAGAGTCATCACCCACAGACACACACACACGCAGACACAGCAGGAGTCTCCATACTAAATAAGAAAGAGAGATGTAATGAAGCACCGGGACGCCAGTTTTTAACATTTCGGCATTCATATCTTACACTTCTACCATTTTGCAGATTCTCATGTCACTTCCTTCCTCTTGGTCCCTTTACTTTCTCTCTCTATCCAGGAAGAAGACATTTTATTGATGGTGACAAGATGCTGCAGTGCATCCTGAGGAGCGAGAGCGCCAGCAGGTAGATGAAGGAGCTTAATATCCAAAATCTGTCCAAGCGTGCACACCTATGAAGTGTTCCAGCGTGGAGGATATAAAAATCAAGACACTGTGGTTCTGATGCCATCTCAGGCAGTTTTGATCCTGCTAAAGTGGTTTAATGATAAAATACTGGCACCATAAAAAACAAGAAAGTGGAATTATAAGCCTTGTAATGTTTTAATGGCTGCTGTGTTTATGTCCATTATCAACAAGATATCTGACTTTCTTGATGCCCTCTGTTTGGAGAGTGGATGTTCCACATACCTATGCTGTGATATCAAAGTGTAACAAACAGGAAGTTGCACAATTCTATTACCCCATGCCGAATTGTGCAGATTTTCCACATACTAACCAGCCAGTCCGACACCCCGAGGCCAATAAAAGATTTCTTTATGAAAGGAAGCATTCTGTGAGAGCGGGAAATACCAAAGAAAGTCATGTTGAGCCTATTTCTAAAATGGCTGTGAGAAACATTTTTTTCTCTGTCTCCTATTTTAGGAAGCAATCTCATGTTGGAAAATTAGCATTTCTTTGCGGGAGAGAGTCATTAATTCGGAATGATTGTGGAAACCGTGCCATTTGTTCCAGTCTTGTGACTTTTAATGCACCACAGACACAGGTTTGTTGCACAGGGGAATGATAATGGGAAACCACACTGTAATTCTCTGGTTCCAACAACAAATTCAAAGATACAGCAGTGCACCGGCAGAGGCGGAGACACATTTGCATACCTAATAAAAATAACAGTGATCAGTAATAGATTTCTAATGCCCAGTATCCATTTGCCATTTATTTCACTAATGTCACATCTAGCTCCTGAATGTACCTTCAGTCCTGACATTTGGCTTGAAAATAATGAATATGTTCACTTAGTATTTATCAGTTCAATGAATTGACATTTTATAGTGAATGCAGAAAATAACCAAATGAATTCCACTCAATGCAAATGTAAAAGCTGATGACTAATGTATGCGATTTGAGTTTTGATGACAACAGTTTGCAGAACAAGCTGTTGGTAGAGTCAACACTGCAGAAATCTATATGATGACCTCGGTAGACTGTGTTCTGGCAAAACTGCTGAAGTGTGTATGAATGCAATGAGCTGGATTTAACTGGATCCATATAATACATAAATTTTTCCCAAATCCTCATGTTAAAATTCATAGATAACAGCAGCAACTCCTTCATTTTGGACAAGCACCTGTCAAAATTGCGTCGGCATACCAGTCTGTGAGATGGATTCCTAACTTCCATTAAATATATCTGTCTGTCCGATGTGGCAGGAATGCACTGGATAGCTACCACCTGCAAATACATGAATTTCAGCCATGAGTAGTGAAGTGTGTCCTATACAGCAGGCATGCACACCGTATAGTCCCAAACTGCAAAGCTTTGAATTTCAGCCAAGAGTAACCATTTAATCTTAGCTGTCATCAACAAAGCAAAGAACTGGAGAGGCCATAGCGTGAGTCTGTATCAAACCAATTTACCCACAACCCTACCTGGGCTGAAAAGAGCCCACTGAAGCACATTTTGCTGCTTAACTACACAAAATGGAATATTCAACATATCAGTTTTTGATATGGGTGGCAAGTTATCAAATTGCTCTGGCAGCCTCACTGTATTTTAAGTCGCTTAATATTATCCAGCAAGGCAAATTGAATAATGTGTTCGTTTATATTCAACTCAAGGGAAGCAAAACGCAATTTATTCACACTGTATAAAAGCACCCCAAAGTCTCTTTGAATAGATGTTTTCAAATGGACAAGGATGCCTTGGACCTTTTTTGGAAATCGTCACTTTAAAGCTGTAAAAAGCATCACCGACGTGTAAGCTATATACTGGGTTGGACATCTGAAAATTCAATGAAAACTTAATGTGCTGAGAAACAGGCAGCCACCCGTTCACACACAGAGACAACCAAGTCACTGAGGCTTCAACGGGGTGGAACACAGCATCAAAATGGAGACATTTTCCTTCATATATTTCACAAGGCTACTGAGGTTTTTTTTCATTGTGCTTAACACTCTGTAACTGGTTAAAGACCCTGATAAAGGCTAAAAAAGTAAGATCACTTTCTCATGTACACCCTGAAAACAAATAATACATCATCAAAAGAAAAAAACATGTTTTGCCCCCTTGTTTTCATAATTTTCTATCACCCTTTGAAAAACTCTCACTCTGGTCATCATATTTAGAGTTCCAGTCTACTTCCTGGTGTAAATGACATATGAATGCTCTGATTGGCTGACAGTTAATGAGCTGGACAAAATCTCAGTGTGTCCATTGCTGCTAAGATTCAATCATGAATTCTTATTTGTTATGCAAACATAGTAATGGTTTACAATTAATCGCACCAGTATTGGGAAGGTTTGGCTCTCATTCCTTTATGCTTTGTATCATTTAACCATCAAAAACTGATTAAAAAAAAAGGATGAGTGTTATTAATAAATATCAAAGCTTTTCTGGCTGAGTTAAAAGTCATTTCATTGGATCTTTAAATCTTTTCAGCCTGGTATTTAAACTGAACAAATGTAATATCACTGTAGGACTTTAGTATTTTACCCCTGGTGCTCTTGTCTGGGCCCTGATCCATAATTTAACTACAATAAGCGCTGATTCACAGTACAACTGTTTAAGAACTCTATATAAACTTTTATTATTGGTATAGAGCTTAAGAGGATGTTTTTTCTCTTATTTAAAATAAAATGCTGAATAATGTTTAATTTTGTCGTTAAAGTTTTTTTGTGGATTCAACAAAAAGGCCTGGCCCTCAAACTCCTCATATCTACTTGCCAACTGATGTTGCCTGCCACGTTGTATAGAGTATAAAGGAGTCTGTACGCGACAGCAAAGTAAAGCAAAATCATCACCGACGCAAATCTATCTAAAACACACCGGAGCCATTACAGGCCACATTAAAACAGTAAACAAACATTTGCACCAACTAGAAATAAAAAATGCTGATTCAAAACACCCTCCTGGACTGTTTTCTGCCAACTCTGCAGGTGTGTGAGGGATTCTTTTTTTTTTTTTCCTGGGCCATTTAAATGAATCAGTGTCATGCATGACCGGCGCCATCAAGACTCGATGAATACTTTTGCACATGAAAAGCGAAGGTGGGGAAGAGGCGGCAGTGAATCCATTAGCCTTGCTATGTCTCACTGACTCCATTGTTTTACACTGTTTCCTGGCAGCAGTGGATTCACCTCCACAATTCTGCACGGAGAGAGAGAGGAGGCAATGAAAAGGATGAGCCCGGGCCACACAGAGATTTCAATGGGAGACAGCACAGCAAGGAAATGTAGTGTGAGGGGGTTTGTTGTGTTTGTGCGTGTGTGTGGGGGGTGGTGGGTGTGCAGACGTGTGTTGGTGCACACATGTGTGTGCAGAGGGTTAGAGGGCATGCTGGTTTGCAGTGGTATGTAAATCAGGCCATTGTCATTCGTGCTTGGGGATTGAGGTCAGTGTGACCCAGGGCCAAGCACAAAGCAGACAGGAGCCAAAAAATTATCTTAAAACACAGATTGATCAGATTTCCTGGTATTAGGGACACAGATAAGTACTGTAACTCTTTATTGATACTGTACCCTCTTCTACATTGCACCTTTTTGTTATGTCAGCTTCAAGAGATGATCCAAACACTAACCTAAAAAAAAACTTCCAACTTCTAAATTCCAAAAATTTCCATTTGTATTGCTTGTGTTTCCATTTGGTTCCAATTTAAATTAAGACAAAACTACACTAATGAATCTAATTATCAATTATTTTGACAAAGATCATCCAGTACAACCTCTAGGCAATATTTTAATCTGGTTGTTAGCAACTTAATTCATTTCATTTCTTGCATTTACCTACATGTTCTATATCCTTTGCACATGTAAAATGAGTAAGGTGTGCAAATAGGATTTTTTTTTTATATAAGTAAGTATAATAAGTGCTGGTGTAAAAGTATACAAAAAGGGTAATTAAAAATCAGAATCAGCATTTGAATCCAAAATACTTTATTTTTACAGTACAGTATTTCACTAAATATGAATTTAACTAAAAGTCAAATTACTAAAGAAAATATTCCAAGAAGTTGATGTGCACAAAAAGGGTACTTGGTTACGTTAATGTGAGTAATTCGTTATTTCCAACCCTGTTCATGGCAAAGCTGAATTGTATGAAACACATTTGGGTTGACAGGTCCTCTTTGGATGAAACTGGTCAGAAGCAAGGTCAACAAGGCCCGACTGTGGACACAGAAAGGAAAACTCAATAATTATTATACTGGGGCCACTGTCTCTCAGCACCCAGGTAACAGGTTTTTAGGGGCCCTCTTGACATTTTGTATTCAGCTGAGACGCCGAGTGCAAAGAACGTCATTAGAGCCACATGCAGACACAAGATCTGCACAGTTAATGACGCCAATCTGGGACACAGTATCCTGAAGTGGAACATTCAGGCCTTCAAAATTTAGGCATTATGAGAAAAGAAAGAGGCTGGTCATAATCATCCTGTAGTTAAGATGGTTGTTAAAAGTCAAAGAGATAATGGGAAATATTCAAATTGAGACATTTCCACAAAAAATTGCGCTTCAAATGATTCAACTGATTATGAAAAGCTTGTGACAAACACAAGACAATCAAAGTACCTCATCATTCAAGACATTTGATTAAATTAAGTCCTTTGTCACATGCAGCACAGGAACAGACAATGTGGTTCTTCATTTGGGGCAATGCTCTCTTGTGCTATGCTCACTAATCTATTCAGCCATTGGCGATGGGCAGAATTAACAGAACGACGCCCTGATGAGAATGAACAGAAGAGGAGTCGGACTTGGAAAGAGAAGGAAAGGTCATCCAGAGTGATGAACCCTCCAGGTCAGGTAGCATCAAACTAAGCATTGATCACTCTCCTGTATGGATCCAACTAATCAAGCCTGTGTCTTTGCTTAATTTGTTAACAGGGCTCACACACTCACTGATGGCTGCTGACACCAGACTATGTCAAAAAACACACTTCCAGGCAGGTATGCAAGCACAAATACAAACAAGTAAACATACTGTGCAAAGCTGTGAGCACAAACACCACAAATATCCATACACAGGCATAAGCCATTGTATGCACACAGACAGACTCAGTCACACTCACACACACACACCGGCTATTGTCCAACGTTAAATGAGGCCTGCAATCCGACACACTGGGCTTTAGTACTGAAGATTGCGGCTACAGGATGGGTGTCGCAGTCCTAAATGAGTCCAAGTGCCCAAATGGGAAAACTGTGGTCCTAAATGAGGCATTACTAAAAGAATTTGGATTCCTCCCACTGCACACAGAGAGGCTGGAAAATAATATTTTATTTAGAGTTTAATTGCAGCTCGTGGCCCTGAGTGCCCCATCAGACAAACTATAATGGAATCTAATATGATCGTAATGGTTACTGTCTTCACTCTGCTTCTCTGTGTGATCCAAGAGCATATGGCACTGAGCACGCTTAGCGTTTGTCCCTTCCTTTTTCATAAAATGATGGATAGTAACGCAGTGAGTGGAACCCTAACAAGACAGATGCACCATCGTTTACATTTAAACTTAAGGCATTTATCTGAAGCTCTTACACAAAGCAGCATATATTAAAATATATGCAAAAGAGACGGGCTTAAATTCCTAAAAAGGCAGCATTAGGTGTATCCAGAAGTAAGGGGTCCAAGTGTCAAAACAACTGCATATAGTCAACAGAAGCAACATTCTGTGCCTGTGAAAAATAAATATGGAAAAGCTAAGCAATGGAAAGCAAGCCAACACTTTTTTCCCCCACACAAAATACACAACAAAAACAATGAACACTAACCAGCTTGGCTTTTGCTGTGCTGTAACAGTCAAAGACAGGTCAAAGAGACTGTGCTGCTCTGCTGCAGATTGGAAAGTCATGTTGCTTCCCTTATTTGGAGAAATTATGGTAATTTTTTGTACCTTGGAAACTTTACTGCATGTTGGATTTTGTCATTTCAACACAGTGAATCTTTCCAAGTGATTACAAAAAAATGCAGTAAAATGATGGCTAATCCCATTAAAAAAGAAAAGTCAAGGTAAAAAAAAGTCAAAGGTATGAAACAGGGATTAAAACTTCTTACATTTTTTAGATACTTTCAAATTGCATTTAGACATCCTTTCACCATTTGTATCACTTTGAAATCGCTTTCTGATTGAAAATGTAGAGCCTAGTCTACGGTGAAGCCACTATTCTACAAATAATTGGCTGAAACTGCTTCAGAGCCAAGGAAACCATGTGACTTCTCTGCTCATTATTGTATGTCTGCCTCAACTGCCCTCGAGTTTCACTCCCACAGTAGGATTTGTCATGGGGTTGGTGTCCACTAGGCTGGCTATGGCCTTACTATCAGTCACCACAGTAAAGAATCAATCCCTCGAGTAGCCTTTGAGCTCTCCCTTTGTTGCCACAGAAATATATTCGGGAAAAAAGGGCATGGACACCAAACATCTTGATGGCCCTGCCAGAATCTCATCAAACCGCGCCCCAATTCATCAAAAGGTCACAATATATCAACAACATGAAAAGTCTTTTGTTTTGACATTACACTTTTTTCTAGTCAACACCATGCTTTTTTTTCTTAGAGAAGATAACGATGGTGTTGCGAGACAGGCGAGAACGCTGGAGAAGTGATTGTCAGGAGGAGGGAGGCATGCGGCAAATGACATGACACACTTCCAAAGGCATGCTGGCGGAGACAACAATCCACCCACATCTTTATCTGTGATCAAAGGAAAGATTTATTATTCTCTGCATTTGTAGCCCACCCTCCTTTCTCTATCTCCCTGCCTCCTTGCACATTATCTCTCTGAGTTGCGGCTATCAGGCTGAATTTGTCGGCTGACATTTTCGACCCTCCACCAGCGAGGCGTGCGAGACTAAAATTTCCCCAGAGTGATGCTTTCATCAGGCCACTGTCTGTCTTGACCTCTCGCAACTTCTCAGTATTCTGGCATAAACATGGCTAACGCGTGCTACCCCCTAAATCTCCAGGCTATCAAAAGATGCACGGGCACAACCTCATGGATTGCCTGATTTTCTGTCATCCCCAAGTGTGTTTTGAGCACGGCCAAATTTTGTAGTCACAGCTGACAGAGAGACAGTCAGGCAGGCTGGATGGACACAAGGGGAAATGGGTTAGCAGTGGCTGAGGCAGCGGTGATGGGCTTGAGGTCGAGATAGGAGGGGAGGCTAGAATGGGGGGTAGCAGCTCAGTGAGGTGGCGATATTAGAGGGAGCAGATGTGAGGAGCATATGGAGCTAGTCCAGTCCAGAGCTGCCAGTCTCAACTTGTTCAGGGCGCCCGATCACAGTGACGGACGCCGGGTCTGCCCCCTCCAATCACAGAATGAGCTGGCATCAGTTCCCCTCAGGCAGCATCACAGGCTCTATACTGTGAGCAAACACATATGACAAATACGAACACACAGATGCTACATACGTAATGGTGTAAGCAAAGCATCAACGGAATTATAGCCCTGTATTATTATCTTTCTGCATTTGTCTGTGTTGATGTTTGCCTCCTTTAACACACATGGAAAGTAGTGAGACCAAATTGTCTTCAAGTATCAGTGATCAAAAAACATTAAACGGTACAGTATTTATGTGCAGCACCCACCTTTTCCCTTTGCAGAAGAGTTATTTGGATCATTATCAGAGTTCTTTAAAACCGCCTCCCTTGAAACTCTCGCTGATTGCAGAATATTTTACCTAAAATTGCTGTATTTTGTGAGCTCCCCTCTTCCCTGTCTGACAGAATATCGTGCTGGCAAAATGTGTATTAGCACAGTTAATATCCTACCTGCTTGTGAGAGACGGAGCACCATCACGGACTTAACTTTATTTAACCAGGCAGGTTGAGTAACAACACATTCTCATTCACAGTGACAGCCTGGCAGAGTTGCTGCAAAGGCAAGGGTGTTTTCCCACAAACACACACACACCGCAAGATGCCCAAAACTAGCACTGATGTCGTTGAGGTAAAGTACCTTGCTCAAACGCAGCTTGGAAGTGTTCTGTGTGTTTCCTTCACCTGTCCTGTGCAGAGTTTGCTTGCTGGTCCTGGGCATTTGAAAACACAACTCTTTAAAACACAAACACACTTTCTTTTCCATTATGCTACCACTACCCAAAAACTTCATATTGGTTTTCTAGCAGACTGGAACCAATCTGTGTGGCAGGAAGCCTTCCCCAAAGCCAGTGCCAGACTATCTCTGTCTCACAAACTGTAAACACGCACAGCTAAAAAGGCCTCAATTTGTGCTTCCGTTCCAATACATACTGCAGCTGCAATCCCAAATTCATATGAATAAGTAATCCATGATATATGCCTCTATGGACAATGCAAGCACAGTATGGTTTTGCTGTGAAACAGATTATATGCCAACATTTTATACGAATAAAGTATTACCTTCCACATGTGCATATTGCTATAGGCCACTGCTGAATAGAAAATACATTTGCATGTCTAAAACCATGCATACACCAAATAGTGCATTAGTAGCTATGTGTAGGATTTCTGCCACGGATCTGTAATTATCTATTCATTATAGATCTAAGGGCTTTTCACACTGCACAATTTTGTCTTAAATCAGGGCTACTGGTAGCCCTCAGTGCGGCTCTTACCCCTGTGCTAACAAGCATTTCACAGAAATCCAAAGCAGGTTAACCCTGATTCTAACCTAGATAGCTTTGTTCCCAAGAAGGGTTGGCCCCAATTTTTTCGGGGTTATCTACTGAAAATTGAGTAAACCCAGGGTTAATTGTTGCCAGTGTGAAATCGGGTTAGAGTTCAGAATGACAATTGAATCACATTTGTGTTGTCCAATCAAACTCGCTCAAGTCATTTTGTCACTCTGCTTGTGTGTTTTTGTTGCTGAAGCCAACAGAAGACAAGGCCTCTGTGGAGATACCTTTCTTTCCATCACCCATGAGATAGCTAGCTAGTGAATTACTTCTGCCAGCACTCCTTTTTCTGGGCTTTCCTCTTGAAACCCTCCTGCGCCCTAGTTGTCCCCATTTCTCATTGATAGCAAAGGTAATTTAAGCTAAGTCAATACTGTCTGCACTGCAAATACAGAATATGATTCCATATATTCCATTTCAGAATGGCTCAGTATACGTTTCTTGAGATTTTTATGCTAGGGAGTTTATTTTGGTTCAGTTCACTGCCTTTGCAGCGTGATGACACAGAGCCAGAATGATTTTAAAAAAAAAAGTTAAAAAACTGAGATAGACTACAATGATCAAACAAAGAAGAGAAAAACATCGTTCAGTTGATGTGTTTAGGTTTAAATACAACCCCTTAGGGCTTATAGACACATTCCATCTCAAAACAAACAAAAGAATCAAACAAACAAAAAAATCTACAAGATGCAAGCGAACCGGGTAAGAGAGTCTCAGTGACAACAAAAGGCTACATGGTAGAAAAGAGTGTGACAACATTAAAATGCATACAATGGCAAGTCAGGGCAATAGAGTAAATTAAAATAGTCCTGGTGAAGAAAAAGAAGTCACAGGGTATGCGAGAGTGAGGTAGTGAATTGGCAAAAGTGTGACATGTACATGGGAGTGTGCTGATATGTGCCTGTATGTGTTTTCACTGAAGGGAGGGACAGAGAATTGAATGTGCAAGTTACCGTTGAGAAAATTCATGCAGTTTGGTTCATGGGACAGGCCTGAGACTATGAGTGAAGTTGTTATGCTATACAGATTTATTGGAAATGTGAATGTAACTATTTCACAGTTGAAATCCCCTATCTCTTGAAGAGAACCGACAGTGAGTTGCACGGAATCTGTGGTGCAGATTGTCAGTGTGTCTGGTGTGGTGAGGATGAACTTGTGAATTCAAATGAAAGAAATCTTTGAAGCGCAAATAAAGGCACTGTGGCTGATGAATGTATTTCTAAAAATGAAAGTTTGACAGATTGGAGTTTTAGTCACAGAGCCATTTCTCAGAGGCAGAGCCGCCCTGGAAACAGAAATGATGTCATCGGTTGGGTTCAACCTCACTGGATGGACAGAGCCAAAGAAATTTTTCCAGAGTGCAAGTACCTGACAAATCTGAAGGGCAAAATATAGTCAAAATATAGCGAAGTCAAAATGATAAATGGCAGTGGTAATGGCTTAATTTTTCATTTACAATCTTGGAGAGTCAGCTAACTAGCAAACCGAGCTAATTAGGTCTTAGAACTATACGGGATATTAAGCTAATCTACTTAATATGGATAGCAATAAAAGTGCAAGCCTTCATACTATTAGTGACCTCCTCTCTTACCCCTTGACTTTTTTATGAGCAAACTTGAAACCTGTCTTATCCTGAAAAACTACTTCTTTTTGGTAAGTATTTATGCTGACAAAACGCTGATGAATTGTGGCATATTGACCTAATGTCTTCTACAATAAATGGATCTTGAAGAGACCTGTATGTGTAAGCCCATGCAACTACAACAGAGTATTTAAAGATGTTCCTAATAAACCAAACCATTGATTTTGCTACTCAACACTTTGTCACTTTATTGCAGGCAGGCTAAATATGGCTTTTCATGCTGAAATTTTCATCAGTCTGGATGATTAAGGTGAAAAAAGCAGTCTCTAATCAATTGTGGTCCGCCACTGGAAACCACAGAATAGAAAACAAATCAATAGAATGAAAGAGAGATACTGATAGGCTCTTGTACTCTCTGTATGTGGGGTGCATGCACTGTTAAATGTCCCATTCATTGATTCATTTTTCAAAATAATACAGTAATAATATCAATGATGGTAGTAATAATACATGTTGATGTGTACTGGCCTTTTTAAGAGTATTTTTATACCAAACATGGAGCACTTACTAGTTCAGCTGAACAGGTGACCGCTGAGCCATTTCGACATGTGTGCATCACATAACTGCACCAAGATCACCTGAAAGCATGGGTGTTGGTATTCTTCCAAAAGAGCTGCTGTGAGCTTCATAAGGAGTGAGAATGTAATCTGAACCAGCTACAGGAAACAACCCCAAACCGCAAGGGTTTATGGGTATAAGGAGACAGATGTTGACATCTGAAAGCCAGCAGTGGTGCAGGCTTCTTTGGCACAAGCACAGTCAAACTGCAGTGTGGGCAGATGCACATCATATTCAGTAATTTCTTCATTTGTTCTCCACTGCTACCAGCACCAGAGAAGGTAAATTACAGGAAAGAGAAGAGGCAAGTCCATCACGCTTAGTTTAAGCTAACAAGACTGAAATCAGATTTAGTTTGACTCATTGCTGCCATGAAAATCTCACACCTCGCAGGGTGTCAGATTACCAAAATTGTCCAATAAACAAGCTATTTGTGAGTCTGTGTGACTTTTTGTTTAGAAGTAAACTTTTCTATGAATTTGTGCTACAAAAAAAGTAAACTTTTCACTCCACTGTGGTTTGCGCCAAAGGAAAAAAAAAATCTGTGGCTGTGATCGCACCCTTGGAGTGTGCTTGTTTGGGTGAATATCCAGAAATTGTGGGATGTTTAAATAGAAAAAGATGGGGACAGAAAGGCCAGTAAACACTTTCCCTTTCTTCCCCGTGTACAGGGTGTTCCTCTGCGTGAGTCACTGCATGTGGATTTGTGTAGTGAGCAAACCGTATCGATTGTTGTGATGATAGTGGGTTTGCAGTGGGTATCTTTAAAGATAACATACTCCTCCAAGAGCCTGTTTGCTGGCAAAGAGAAGTTAGCAAATATATATGGGAACACGGGGAAATTGGGTAGACAGTGTAAATTATTAAAGTCCAACTATAAAATATTTTCAGTCACACACACAAAGCAAGGAATCTTCATACATATCTGAAATATGGCCTTTGTTACTGATGGCCTATTCACAGCATGTTTAACCCTGATACAAAATGCACTAAAGCTGCAATAGCCTGGTAAAGAATAGCCTTACGCCACTAAATTTAAGAACTAATATTATTCCTATTGTCCAAGACAGTCCGATCAATACTGATGAAAACAACAACTCTTTCCAAACGCCAAGAAACAGCAGGATAAAACTTAAACCTATGATTGAATTGGACCATACCAGCAAGCAACGGGCTGTCATTTTTCCAAATTCATTCTCTGCTGTGCTGCTCGAGATTTTGGAGCTTGATAAGAATGCAGGTTCACTTCTTATTTCGCTGGTAAAGGTGACTGCCAGAACACCCGGGGGGGTTGTCTGGGGTTACGGGAACATTTCCTGACAATTTTCTAGCTCTTTCCTTTCTGCTGCATACGTAACAGAATTGGCCATGTGTCACTCAAGAATGTGACATAAATGCAATAGACATTTAACCTTGTGTCTGCAAGAGCACTATGTAAATTCATTGGCTTTGGGTAAATAAAGAGTGTGTAGCCTTGGACGAAGAGTAAACCATGGGTTAAAGACTCAGTAAACCTGGGCTAAAAATATGAACTGTGTAAAATCTCCTATGAAGGCTCAAGCGCTGTGGTGAGGACTCTGTGTGAACATATCAGGTCCGGGTGGATATCTGAGAGTGTTAGAAGTGTTAGTGTGCGTATGTGTGTTTGCGTCGGTGTATATCTCAGATTGTGTCAAGTGTGTCACTGTCACAGCACAGTAAATGTGTGACTGTCGTTTGGACAGCAGAGACCCGCCGTGTCCTGATGTTTGCACAGCCGCCCACTCCAATATGTCTGCAGAGCCATGCGAAAGCTGTTGGAGGCACAGAGAAAAAATATTCAAGGAAAAATGTTTTCCCGAGGCAGTGATCCTTGGCTGTTTAGTAGGCTGAGTGCTCACAAAGACACAAGCTTGTACATGTCTGCAGATACATGTATGTGCACTGGACCCAGACACACGTAAGAAAACAAGTGTGCATTTACTCACCTTAAGTTCAATGCCAGTGTCCAGTTTAGGGAAGTTTACTGTTTATTTCCATATATTTCAAGGAAAATTCCAATTATTTTAACTTGCTGGTGTTGCCTGACATTTATCTACTTTATTATCATGACACTTTACAGTTGCAGAGTGAACCATTCCCAAAATGACAATTTTTTGACTTCGGACCATTTATGAAGCAATCACAGTGAGCATAAATGTACCACTGACCCCTTTAGCTTAATCCAAAGAGGTTAATGTATTAAAGATGGAATCCTTCCAAGCAGTAAAGTACAAGGACATTCAAGTGAACATTTACTTTTACTTTTAACACTTTTACGTGCATGATAATAACCATGAAATATGTCACAGCTCGAAAACTTGTGAATTTTGAATGAACTTTTACCACTGTGTAATTCCACTGGGATATTTGTCTTTTCAGCTGAGTAGAGGATTTGAAAGCTTCCTCAGCTAGTGCGGGTGGGCACACAGACGCAGACACAGACACACACACACACACACACACACACACACACACACACACACACACACACACAAAAGACTTCTCGCATTTACCTTCCGAAAGCATCATCCAAGCACAGTGTAGTTCTTGGTACTTGACATTTACGTAAGAAAACATAATTTACTTGGCAAACCTTTATCAGGGCATTGTCAGTATGTTCCTTGTTGGCAAAATGAACAGTGTACAAGTGTTATGCATCCACTCAACAAAACCTCACCTCCCAATTCTTTCTGCATTGTAGACTGTGTTCACACTACAGTAGTATTAGCAGCCTAAATACATGTTTTGCCTACCTGTGACACAACAACTAACTCAGAGCAATGCACTGCAGTGAGTCTGACCGTCTAGATTTTACATCACGTGTTCTGGCACAGATCACTGTTGTGGTCTTTCTGTGATGGTGCACTTCAGAAAAAGATGTAGGAAAGCAACTATAATGGAAGTCATTATCATCATCAAGTGTCATCTGATCAAATCTGCACAAATTCCACTCTCTAGCGCCAGATTCCCTATCTGGTCCATATGAGGTCTGGACCTGTGAAATGGGTCTGATTCACACCCATATTACCCAATTTCACCTCAGGGATCAATGAAGTTCTTTCGATTTGATATTTACTGTAATGAAACTGTAGTCCATTCCAGAGTCAGTTGCTATGTGGGATCAAAGGTTCAGCATATTTGACCCAGCAGTGTCTGAGATACTGAGTATGAAGCTTAAGGCCCTGTTGGCCTGGTGGTGGCCCTGTGCTCAACCAATCAGGTCTATATTCAAAATGCCAGATCCTAGGGTCAAAATCAATTATTCCCCCAAGTTTCATTAAAGACAGGCCAGCAGACCATGGCTCAGCAGTCCCATATGATGGATGGAAGGGACCCATTCTGTAGTCCCTTCCCCGAGCTTCGATCATGGCTGACAAAAAAGTCTGAGTGGAGCTTTAAGGATGGTAATGTGATCGCAGCCATTCACACTGAGCTTTAGCTTTCATCTACAGTGGCCTTGAAGGGACACTCAAAAACATTTCCATTATAGGAGAGAACAGCAGGGCACACATGGGGAATAGCGGAGGCAGGGCTGTATACTGAATCAACAGAGGTCTATACTGCAGCTTGGGCAAACATACAGCAGAGCCAACACACACACACACACACACAGCCATAGTGGTCTTCGGTATGTATGCTGCAGGGACAGGGGGAATTAAGGATGGGGGCATGCAGTCAGATGTGGGGGTGTAGGTCACCTATGAGGTTTTCATATAATTGCGGAGACAGAAATCACAAACATAGTGACCAACCAAAAATATACAGTACATAAGGCTGCTTCTCTCGTGTGGCAGGGAATAGGAGCAAAAATGGGCCAGGGGGTGAGGCTTAGATGTGATTGGTTGAGAAAGGAACAAATGTGTGCCCTGTGCATGGGATCTGGGTGGGTTTGGTGCCAGGAAACTCCATGCCAGCGGCTGCAGATGAGGGAGCAGGGGCACTGGCAGTAGCAGGCACTCCTATGCCCAGATATACAGCTCTTTGTGCTGCTGCCCCTGGGAAATGCCTGTTTTTCATTGAATGACAGGGCTGTGTGCAAGATTCAACTTAGAAGTGTATAACTTCACAAAATGTCCGTGTGATGGAGCCCTGAATGGGCTGTGGAAAAGCTGCTTTCTATTCATTCTTCTGTTTATTATGCTGGCAACGGTCAAATTTGCCAGGAGACATCGTCCTCTGTGGTTTTCAATTCACTGGCCTTTCTTTATGGGACAGTGTCACATATTATCTTCCGCATTGTGTGGATTATTTCTATTGTGGTATAAATACAAAAAAGCAATGTGCATTTACATGCACATTGATATCCCTACATAATTCAGGATATTGAATTATGTAGGGCTTTTTGAGCTGTATTTCATTTACAACAACTCTGATAACATTATATCCCAATTATAGGAAAACTCAATATGATGAGCTGTGATATGCTGATATTTGCTGGGATATTGAGGCGTGTCATCACTTTTTCCAATTTATAGCTGTATTCTGCAGTCTATGCAAGCCTTGTTTCCAAAATTCAGAATATTTATTGTTTTTCCAGGTATACAGGGATATTCTTCATCAGATGTAAAGAAGAAAAACTACTTCAAAGGAAAATTTCACTATTCTCACATTATGTTGTATCACCAATCTGATGTTCAATATACACAGAATATTAATTGATTTAATTTTTAGTTGTCCCCTGCTTCTCTCTACCTGCTTCTTGTATTTCTGTTTGTGATTTCCTAAATTTCCCAGAATGCCTTCTAGCATCCCTCAGAAAACAAGCATGAACTTCTCATATTCAGCTGTGAGTTACATATGTAGGTGGAGAGAGCAGAGGCGACAGCAAGATTAAGTTGTTTTTTTTTTCTGTTTGTTTTTTTGCATTTAAGAAAAAAATCAAGAATTATACCTCTTACTCAAAACACAACATGTCTTGTAGCTGCAATGCATTCTGGGCTAGTGTCAATGGAGAAAATGGTATACATCCTTTTTTAGGTGGTAGTAAACAAGTCGACATTACAGCAGTGGCATTTAACTTCTGCACCCACGCATTTGAAAAGAAATTCTCCTGAGGATTTTTTACCTTTATAGTTCATCTTTTTTTATAAGATTGAACAATAAAAAAAGATTTCCAGGGGGTCAAAGAAGCGAAGAAGAACTCATTCAACTGTTTGTTGGCTGATAATGATATGCTAGCTCAGTCTATCCACAGCACTTCAATTGTGGGTAATTAAAAGTAGTCTTTTTTAATGCTGATGTTATGGTTGATTTGTAACTACTAACTACTACTAACTTCTCACGACTAAAAACTGCTTGCACTGCAAATACAAGTGAGTCTTACTCGTATGCCACAGCAGCAATGGCAACATTGCTGGAGGGCAAAATACACATTTCAGTCGCCGGATTCATCTTTGCACTGCACACAAAGGCACTCAATGTGGCTGAATTAAAATCTACTTCATCAAAACTTTGAAAACAAGTTCAAGTTCTATGGTCCCAAAATAGACCACCAACTTTTTTGTAGTCAATCCAGAATCAACATGAGTCTTCATAGTATTCATTATTCCTCATCTTATGGCCAAAACCCCACAAAGCAATATTATTAATCTTGAGGAGGAGGGTAATTTATTTTCCCTGGCATGTAAAGATAATTAAGCAGGGGGGCGGACTGGATTTTGAAGGAGCTCACTTGTTGCCGCCTCACATGTCTTGGCATCAGTCCCAACACTTTGAGTTGATGTCAAAATACAATTACTCACCCAATAAACCACCCCTCTGTTCCTGTGGGAAGCACTAATCTGCATTCTGCAATATCACAGTTTAGACCCGTTTGAATGAGTGCAGGATGGACTTTTGTGTGCAATTAATAAGCTATGAGGCATCTTGTAAAACCATGCAAGCTCGTCCTTCAAAGCATGGTATTTCAAAGCAAGGTGCCTCTTATTTTTTCAATTTTCTTAGCACAAAGGACTTCTGTACTCATTACATTCAAATTGTGCCTTTGTGGGCGTGTGTGTGCATGCGTGTGTGTGTAGTATATGCATGTCTGTGTGTGCCCCCATCATGCTCCAATTTCATTCCACTTCTGAAGCTCAGAATAACCTTCAAATTTCACGCAAGCTGTTCTTCTCTGGCTTCCCTGTTTACACACTGGCCATGGGACAGAGAAGAAGGACAGGCAACAACTCTGTCACAATGGGATCACCATGATTTAAGGGGACCCATTCAGGCACAGAAGTAGACAAATAATGATCATACACTTTCAAACATAAGGCAGCTTGCCACGACTTTGAAAACTAGGTCATGACTTCAAGTTTTATGGACAGTTTTCACAAAATGAAACATTTTAATGGAACTGTCTGGTTGACTTTATGACTTAAAAATGTCTAGAATTACATCTCAAGTACACATATTATATTTGATTTGATGTGATGAATAGCTGCAAGGAAAGCTACTGTCCTCCATGCGGTAAATAGAGAAAAGGCGAGAAAATGCCCAGTCTTGAACTGTAAATAAATCTTTAGGTTTTTCATAAAACATAATCTTTAATAAAATTACAATTTTAAAGTGAGAGGACTGATAAGCCCATCACCTCTGTGACCACACCTTTTTTTTTTTTTTTTTTACAGTATCTGCTAATTCTTTAGCGCACTGTGTACATCAAAGCCCCACTATGCAAGTCTGAAGGCTTGAACACCCACAATTCCTGTGAAAAGTCAGTAAACTGAATGTAACATACTTGTATTCACCAAACCTGTGATTGCCTCATAGAGAATACTTCAAGGTAAATGAAGACTTTTACTGATATACAACATGCATTTTTAAGTTTGTCTTAGTTGCTCATTTTGTTTTTTGTTTTTTTCTCAAATCAGGTACATCTATGAGATTTCAGCTACAACAGCCACACTGTGTGATTTAGGCTGTGACGACTGGTGTGATTTTATATAAAAAATAATGGGAAGTGCTTTACTTGCAGTGTGTCATAATACACATATGCATTTTATGTGGTCATTAAAGAGTCTGTATTTTCTAATGCACATTAGAATTACATCATAGTGACATTACAAAATACTGTAGTATACTACAATGCATTGTGAATCTTGTTTTCCCACAAAAATGTCCTGTTTACATAATATGTTATGAGACATTAATGTGTTAAGGAATTCATTATGCCACAATACATTTTTTAACTAATCCAGTAATTTATCATATTATCATTATTATTATAAGTGTCATCAAATTATCTGTTATGAGTCATGACAGCTAACAGTATGCATCTACACTTACTGAGATGTAAATGTGTTGTTGGTATGGCATTTTGATGACCTCGTCATACACTCATCATATTGCTCAAGGAAGATCAGATACAACCAGGACATCATTATAAATGAGGCATGACACTTTATAATATATATCTAATTTTACATAATTATTCCATTACATAATACAGTGTAACAAAATATTTTATGTTAGGGTTCAAAAGCTCTATTAAATGCTGTTTTCATGTGAGGAAATGACATTTACTCCCAAGACAGACAAAAACAAATCTTTGGAATGTTACCAAATGCATGCATAGGCTTATACTGATGGTGGTGCTTCAAACAGTGATTTAATGCTGAGGTGCTGCAGGTGCAACAGCTAGTGCCATCATGGAGATCCAGGGGAGAATTAACCTTGCACAAATAATTACTAAATATAAAATAAGTGGGCTGGAGAAAAAGAGATATGTGCATATACTGTGTCGTGGGTGTAGGTCAATTCAGCAACAGCCTCAAGTGCATCATTTCAAAAAACTGTTGACATATCCACTGCAGTTGACTTCAGGCTGAATACATGGAGGTAAAGCTATCAATCTTCTCATTTTCCAAGTGGTAAATTGATGAAAAAATGTTGGTATACTCCTTCCAAGTTAAATATAGCCTCATTTACTGCCTGTGATGTACCAGATCTTAGCCCGCGTCATCGGATTCTCATGAGAATGTGTTGACTAATTTTTATCTCAACAAAGACAGCGAGTGGGCGAGCCAGCACAGTGCAGCACAGTTCAATTTGATTTGATTATAGTGTCTGCTGAGAAAACACCGCCAACATATCCTTCTGCTCTGCCTTTGTTTGCCAGACTGAGGTATCATAGGGTTCCTATCACTGTCAGTGGACATGTTGGCAGTACGATGGCGTGTACCGTGGCCTGCCTGGAGGGACACTGACTTCCCTACAGCCTTTCCCTGTCACAGCTGCCCATAATTGGCCCCCTGCTTCTCACTAGAAAGTATATTGGTGTGTGTTTGAGTGTGTGCACACGAGTGGGTGTCTGCGTGCTTGGCTGTCGAACTCTTGGACAACGTACAGATCCATGGGCACTGAGCAGCCCTGAACTGCTATGAAGACACATTCTATCAGCTTAGAGATGCTGGGAACTGCTGAGATGGTTCAATCTGCAAGTTTTTTTTCACAAGGATAAAGTTGGGGATTTTCGGGAGGGATGTGCCATATCTGATTGCAGTGGAATAGGGTGGAAATAATAGATGAATGCTGTGAAAATACACTGCAGGGAACAAGATTTGGCCACAATGGTAGAAATGTGATACAGAAGAACAATTCTTTGTTATCAGTTGGGAAATGTGGGCTGTAATGCTGAATGAAGCAGTTCATACCCAGTCGTGACTTTAATTTGAGCCTGATATCAAAGTGGAATAGAGTGGGGATATGAAGGAGAAGACTGATTAAGTGTAAACAGTGTTATATGTGAGCTTGTTCCTAAAACACAAAAAGAAGAAGTGCAGTAAACAAAATTCAGGCTGAATTCTGACAATTCAACAATTCTTCAATATAGTGCTGGGTGGATATTGGCAAAATCGAATGTCACAATGCCTTGTAACAGTGCCTTCAGTCTGAATAATATGAGACTGAGGCCCAGTGAAAAGGATATGGGGTAAGAGGGGAAATAATAATTTTACCTGAAAAAAAAATGTTGAGCAAGTTGCATAGGCTAGCCAACTGAACTGATGACTTCAAATTAGCCAGACTAGCATATATTTAATTATCTAGGTAAGCTAGATAGCTTGCTGGCTGACCTTCAGAAAACATGAGTGTCACAAGTGAAACCAAGGGACTAATGTGAATGAAAAAAGAAAGTAATCGCCATTTGTATTTTTGACCGGAGCTCCTTTTTTTGTCATTTAGCTTTGTCAGCTGGCTAATCTGATCTCTGAACAAACTGTGGTCCTTTGGTTCTGCCCATTGAGCTTTAACTCAACCAACATGACTATTTCTGCCTCCAGAGCAGCTCTGCATCTGAAAAATGTTTGTAGAACTAAAACTCCCATCTGTGCTAAATCAAACCAACAGGGACAAAGGTCTGTCTTTCTGAGAACGTGTCCTAACAATATCAGTGTCTAATACCTATGTTAAAAGATAATTATGTTGATGAGAAGTCTGATGAGGACCTCAGTGGTTCCTAAAGACCTGAGACAGACCTGAGGTGACAAATGAAGGAACACACACAAGCAAGCACACACATACACACACCTTCTCTTATACAGAAGTTTCCCCTGCCATAGGTAGTGGTGGGTGTAACATCCACCACTACGACAGCATCATCTCTGCCAATAAATCTGGTTATTTTGCGCAAAATATCATTTAAATATTCTTAAATTATTGCCGTCCACCATAGCCAATCTTTCTGTGCAGTGTGGAGTTCTCAAAGTAAGTGTGTGTGGACTATGGAGGTTCTTTCTGAGGTGCAGTGACTGGGACACACACTTCACTTCAAAGGTTGATAATGGCTTATGTTGTTGCTGCTGTCGTTCAGTTGGATTTAATCGGACTTTGTGGTGTGTGTGTGAGTGTGTGTGCCGTGCTTAATGTGTATTGCCTGTGTGTAAAGGTGCTATTCCAGACAGTGCCATTTTCGTTTCAATATGGTATTAGTGACGATGTTATGCTTTCTCCCACCCTGCACCCAGTATTGACCAGGCCAGTGCCACAGACTGTGGTGCCTCTCTCATCTCTCCTCTCCTCATTATCATCTTTATTACCTGCATACAAATACATAGTAAACTGTAGTAAACCCATGAAGTTTGACATAACAGAGAGCCTATGGCTTGCAAAATATGGATAAATAAATGAATTCCATGTCTTCTCCAAAAGAAATACTGGACAGATCCACAGGGCAAATGTCAGGCATGGTTTAAATACATTATTATTTCCACTATTTTACAGTATGTGCCACATATGTACAGGTCCACAGTGGTAATGTTGTGTTTAGTTAGTCTGCCATGAGACTAACTAAACACAACATAGTTGTTTAGATTCGAAGAATACAAGGGTCAGATGAGATTCTACAAGCAGGCCGCAAACATGTACCATGTGGTACACGCAAGTGCACCATGAGATTTTTTCTTCATTTTTCTGCTCCTCTGTGTGTATCTACACCCATGGGTCTGATTCCTCCTCCCTCTCCTCCTCCGATTCCCTTGGGGTCAAGCATGGAGGCACTGTTCCTGTTGACAACTGAGCCCTGGGGGAGACGGCAGTGGAGGAGACTCTTGTTGCTGACACCTGTGATGTGTCCATCCTCTGGAGAGGAGGTGAATCTGACAGCGGGAAGACCTATAAGTGGAAATGCTGTCAGAATATGCAGTAGCTCCGAGCAGCAATGCATTAGGGTTGTCACGGGATGAGCGCTTTCATACTCGTTCGATGATAAGTGTGGAAAGGCTACCCTCTCTACAGGGCTCCTGAAGAAAGACGGGCAATTAAATGGTCCATCTGGAATGTCGAGCGGCTAGGTGGTATCACTACAACTCATGAACATTTTTTTTTTGGGGTGGGGGTGGGGGGGGGTGAGGTAGGAAAATAGTTGGAAGTGGAATTGATTATAACAAAGCTGTCAAGTCAAGTGTGTGTGCATGTTTCTGTATGTATATATGTGTGTGTGCTTGCATTTGCAACTAGGAGGGCCAAGGACAATGAAAGATCTTGAAAATCTAAGATGCACAGAGACAGATGAAGAATGAGAGACACAGAGAAAGAATGAGTCATCACTAAAATTTTACAATACTTGAACGTGTTCTGGTAAGCACATCAAGCCAATTATTTTAACAGGACTGTGTCACCACAGCAGCATCTATTGAGTTAGGTCGATACAAAATTCAATTAAGAAAAGCATCAGAGTTAATAAGAACACTCTGCTCTGTTTCGTGTCAGAGGGCTGCATCGTCTGAATTGTAATCTTTCTAGATAGCAGTGATTTACAATAAGATGACACTCTAAGATAGGTGCCAACAGCACCAGAGAGGAACACAAGCTAATTTACCTAATTTCAAGATGTGACCGAGAAATCATTTTGTAGTTGCTGTGCATGACTCCACATGGTAATACTTTATTGTGTAGTTTAAGTGCAGTGTGAAAAAAACCCCACTACTGAACAGAGAAAAAATATAACATGTTCATTTTAGTGTATAAAACCTCTAAGAATCTCTTCTTATCTACACTGTTGGCTTCAAGAGAAGCCTCATTTTTATGGGGTCTAGTCATTATTAGGGCCCGAGCGCTGGAACAGCGTGAAGCCCTCTTGTTCTTGTTTTCATTATTTTCATTATTTTCATTTAAGTATCATCCCTTTCATTACCTTCTATCTACCAGCTCTAATAATGTGTTCTCATTTAGTAAGTGTGTGAAATCTGCTGACCAGCATCAAATCTACAGATCAGTCTCTCATTGGTGGCTTTAAAATTATTTGAGATCAGTGATGGCAAATCAAGAAAACATCATGCAAGTGGTCATTTGCTGCAGAAATTATCTAAAAAATGTCTTTTTTATACAGTTAATATTGCAGAAATATCACAAATGCACAGCCAGCCATCAATGGGAAAATCAATCAGATATTCTCCGATTTTTAAAGTTTTCAGCTTTCTGAATGCTAATGATCTTTGATTATTTATTTATTTTTTCCATGATTATTTATTTTTTTCCTTTTCTGGGTGGATTTTCCAAATAACAAAGGATCTCCAATATTGTTGGTAACAGCAAAATAGTGATTATGTAGGGTTAGAAGTGCTTTTGAAGTGTTTTTATGTCTTATCGGCACCAGCCAGGTCCATTGCCTGCTGGTACAATCCAGTGGGCGGTCCCTTGAGGTTTACCGGCTAATCTCACGTACCCCAAGGCACCACTGAGCCACCAAACCACTGAGCGCTCCTATGACTGTGACACAACACAGGAATCACAGGATGCATTGGAGGCTGAGCCCACCTCAACTCAGTAAACTGTCTATTTATTTGTATGCAGTTTACCCACCTTTAAAAGATGAAATATAATTCATAATAAATGTTTACTCAAGCCACCTAAACTCTGTTTACTTATCTACTGCATCTGTTTGCACATTAATGTTTACCCATTGTACGAATGAAAAAAGAATAAGAGTTTAAAGAAAGAATAAGAATTTCCACTACTTTGAAAATAGTTGATAAATTTATATCTATAATGATGGATGTTTCTCTAATAGTGATTGCTGACTGGAGGTCATTGATAACAAGCCTTTTAACTTGCGACTAAATCCCTGGTTATGACATGTGGCATCAGGCTGATACAAGTCCCCTGAATATAACGTATAATCAAATCCCCTGAATATAACAAGTCCCCTGAATATAACATATAATCAAGAAAAAAATCAACATCTGATTACTGAGTGGGTTTCACTGCAAATACACCTTTTGTTGTTTTGTTTTGTTCGTTATTAGTGCAGGAAATCTCAGAATAGATTAAGCATGAGTTGTTATTTTACATTATCTTTACATTTACATTCTCTTTAATACAGTGTCAATCATTTGTGTTGGTCTAAGGAGTGTGTTGAAGGATAAAGAGAAAGATGTGTGAGATGGTAGTGAGAAATAGGACAGAGGGGGAAAAGAGTGATTCAAAAATAGTCCCAAACAGGAGAGAAATGAAGTCAGAAATCAGAAAGTGAGGAGGGCAAAGAGAAACAGAGATCGAGAGATACTCTAAGAGACAAAATTAAGAGTGGGAGCGATGGAGCGAGAGTGCATACGGAAAAAAAAAAGAGCGAAGCCACAGAACCACAGCAGAGATTACAGATTCACACGCAACCACTCTTTTCAGCTGACGCAGGAGGAAAGCTACACTGTGGATGCATATAACGAGACCACTGGACCATCATTAAAATCCAGAGGCCGCAAGACAAACTGAGCCCCACCTGACTGTCGGCTGGTGTTGCCCCCAAGAGAAACGCGCCTTGTTGAACCTGCACCTCTTCTGTCAGCACTTTCATAAATAATTCACTGAGCACTCTGGGGTGAGGGAGCCATAGAGTGTACAGTGCTTCTCCCCCGCCTTTCTCTGCATTATTTTATTGCCCCATATTAGCTGCACACAAACTGAAAACACTCATTTACATTGTTTGAGGAGACCTGAGGGTGCAGTCCATCAGCAGTGTCTGTTCAGACAGACTTTGAATAGGCTTGGGCCTGGGCTGCGGGAAGTTTGCGTGGTTTTGTAATTTTATGAGTCTGTTCCCATGCAGCGTTGAAATATAACACAGTAATGCACACTGAAGAGGCGTCCAGCTATGCCTCACAGTTCTGACCCGGAATTATGATGTATTTAAGGGAGAAGAGCAAAGGGAGAGAAGGGAAATGTAGGGAAAGACACAGTGATAAAAATAGAGACAAAGATAAAAGGGAGCAATGGAGGGAGAGGGAAAAAGAGAGGTACATTATATTACCCATGTCCTCCCCTCCATTACCTCCATCTCTCAATCCTCCTCACAGGTCCTTAAGAGCCACAGAGGTTCCTGCCAGCCATCTCATCTACATAATCAACCCTTGACACAGGCATTAGACAGTTAAAGGTACACTGACACGATCTCTCAGCAATACAGAGATACAACAAGGAGAGCCCTTGTTCTGCAAGGAGAAGAACAGTTTTAATTGTAGGATGACAAGTTTTCTAATACAGTGCTTAGTACACAGTAACCCTCTAATTCTTTGCGGTGACATTATTAACATAAAATACTACTCTGGGTAAATGACTGTGGAACAACCTGTCTTGATATCGTTACTGCAAAGATACACAGAAGCAGAGAAAAGCAGGAGGTAACACAATAGCACAGTAATCACTTGTATACCCCTTCCAAACTGCCTGCTTAAAATGGTCAATTAATCTGTTATAAACATATATATATATAGTATACGCATGTCAGAACATTAGACCCTGTTCATACTTGGTTTTAACCTCCATCTCAGGTGATCCAATCACAAGTGAACAATGCAGGTGTGAAAGAGGATCACTGCATCTTGGAGATGAATTGTGATCTTATCATTCAAGCCACCTTCAGAAGTGGCCAGGGACGTATTAGGCCACATAGCATTTGTAGTGTGAACGCTAATGCATCCTGATGTTTCCGTGACAACACTGAAGGACCGTCTGGACAGTTTGTGGAAGGAAGGACTGTTTCATGGAGTGGACTGTTGATGTAAATTTAAAACGTGATTGAGGTCTGCTTTTGCAGTGACATGGTAGCGTCTTCACTGTCTAATCGAGATAACAGAGTGGTTCGTCAAAACTGCTTTAACAGGCCAGAGATAAGGAACAGGATGGGCGGGGAATATTGAGATGATGATGACAACATGGAATATAGACATGGGAAAGAAGAAAGGATGGGGGTGAGCTGGAGCGAGGTACAGGGGAATCATGGAAAGACAAGAATAGAAAGAAGTAATTCGGACAGATTTGAGGGTTGATCACAAATTGGATCACAAGTGGTCAGTACAGTTGCACCTTAGACGCATGATAATGTGTGAATGGCGATCTGACTCAGCTGTCCACTTGTGATTAGATTACCCAGGACTGATGCTCATACCAAGTCTCAAAGGGGCCTAAGCCATGTCACATGATAGTAGAGAGAGATAGTAAAATGCAGGGGAGAGAGGGGATGACATGCAGCAAAGGGCCCAGGCTAGATTTGAACCCAGGCCACTGAGGTAAGGACAAAGCCTTGATAGACGCTCTACCAGGTGAGCTACTGGAGTGCCCTGCCATTTCACATTTTACACCTGGTTTCATATATGGTTGCCTCCACTGTCAACAGACAGCAAAATGGTGACAATAAATAAATGTGTAATACCTCAGGCATCAAGAAAAATTCTCTCAAATTAGCGAGATAAATTATACTCTACAAGTGTCCGGATGGCCTGTGTGTATTTCTTACACCTGCAAGGCCAATTCGGAATAAAACCCAGTTTTTAGTGATGTAGTGAGGATTTGCCTGCCTTGATATTGTTATGGCATGGCCAGAGGCAACACTGAAAATTCTGTATTGAGAGATTATTATGTCTGTTGAGTATACACACTATGTATCGGCAGGGTTTAAATTGACAGGAGGCAGAGGGGGAAGTCCCCCTAAGACAGAGAAATCCATACTTGGATTAGTCCTAGTTTGATTTCTCAGACAAAACTTCAAGCTGCACTCTGCTCCATTTTAAAATATTAACTGAAAAGGTTATTTTATTCATTATAAGTCTATGTCTATCTGTGACCTTGTGTAACCCCGCGTTCCAATGCTTAAATCCCCTCTTTGGCCTGGAATTTGGAACAGTGATATTCGGGGAATATTGGGATGTATATCACTGGCAGAGAGCTAGGTTGGAGCAATGAAGGTGAGGTTGCCAAAGAAAAGGAAAATCAATGACAGTGGAAAGTAAGCAAAAAGGTACAACAAAGTGGACGACAAAGCCTGTTCAAAAAAACAGGGGAACATCAGAATTGTTTTTCTATGCGGGTGCCACCTGAAGGCGATAAAGCGGCTGAGAACCAAAACAAAACTGGCTTATATACTCTGAGCCAGTTTTCTACATAAAAACCAAGATTATCCCACAGAGTTCATCAGACAGCTCATCAAGATGAGTGACAATTGTGGGGGTGTGAAGTTGTCCAATTGAGGGGGAGGAGGGCAGGATTTGCAATACACTTTGCTGCCTCAAGACAGATTACTTCATAATAAAGCTTTAAGTTTCTGAGAGTAAAGTTGCATATATCTCAGTGTTTTACATTTCTGAGCAGCAGTGAAGGCCATGTGCATGTTTAAAATGCAAGTCAGAACCCTGTGGCTCCTACACTGTGACACATCAAAATGCTAATTGAATGATTTAGAGGTTTTCATTGAAATGACATGCAGCAATCCCAAAGACTTTGAATTTGAACCCTGAAAATAGTTTAGTTCAGCCATAGTCCAGCAACAACAATGTAAAGCAATCACACCGCCATAACCTGCACCAAAATTGACAAAATGCACTAAATCACACCTCAGTAACAGAATACAATAGCTATCCACCAAGTACAATGAATGCATCAACACTACTAACATGCAGTAGACCAACAGTTTCACATCAAATGCAGTGAAAGACATAAATTCAACAAACACACAAACAACAAACTGCAAATCTCATTCCAAAAGGCTATGGAGGATCAAAAACAAATAACAAGTGATGATCATGTTTTGCTAAGTAAGCAGGGAACAAAAAATAAGTCTTCAATTCTTCCCTCCAATCCACCATTGCTTGAAAACAAGCCAAACATGACCTTAACCAGGGATCGAGACTAATACCCCCTGTAATTGTCACATTATACCATTTCACCACAAAATTTCATGGAGGCATTAAAACAGCGCAATTGAATATTCTTGCCAGTTGTCAAGCATCGGTAAACACCCGCCTGCGCTATTCCTGATTATGGACCTGTTTTGCTCCATGCCTCTGTGCAGAAAATGAATTCACATACATGCCTCGTGCACACACACACACAGAAACACACGCCATTGTACAAGTGTGGACTTTTACAACTCCTGTTTTAACCGCCAAAAAACTTGTTCACACTGCACATTTTTAGATACTTAAATACTTCAGCAACCACAAGTCACTCTTAGCTTTATCGTTTGCCAATCTGTTCATTGGAAACTGGGTCATGTTGAGCCAGAATGGCTTTATCAGACCAGAAAGTTACTGAACCGTCCTCCCTCACAGTTCTTCTATTTAACTTAGAATGCACCCTTTTTTGCTTTGTATCCTTGCACCCTCTGCACACATCACTCAACCCCTTATCCTCACTGACCCACCCACTATCACCCCTCTCCCCTCTTATCTCACCCTTCACTTCCTCACCTACCTCCTTTTTCAGCAGGGTTGGTCAAAAATCAGTTTCACCTCAACCATGTAAGCCAACACTAAGACTGTATGAAAGCATATTCCCATAAACCCTACTGCTTCATGTCAAAGAGCATGTTGCTTCTGCCCTTCCCCCCTCTTTCCCTCCCCCACATGCCTTAGTGTTTTGAAGAGTAAATTAAAGGGTGACAGCTAGGGCTGTAATGATTCATTCATTGCATTGATGCACTGATTATAAATTCTGCTGATTCAACTGCAACAATATACCAAAAGAAATCTTCGGCCTGGTTATATGCTTTGAATCAAAACATTCGCAATTCTTACAAAAGAGAAGAAAAAAAGAATGATCTAACATTATGGTTCTAACAGAATACTATACATTTTTTGTCAAGCAAGTTTTTAAAAAGTAATTCTATTATTTGTTTTGTTTTGTTTTGTTTTTTAATATATTTCAAAGGAAAAGGGACAGTCCCACATTATTTAATGGACATTTATTAAAGCAGATAACGTTTTGGTTCCAAATCCTGAATTGAATTGTTGATTCAATTGTTTTACAACAACTGAGTTTATGTTTTACAAAATCAGAAAGAATCACTCCAAAAAAGAAAAATCATTTCTAAATCAAATTTCCAACTTGTAAATTGGGAACTGAACTAAATCAACTGTAAGCAAAATATGCACACACCTAGTAAGAGCCAATAAGGTAAGCTAACCTTTGTATTTGGCAGTGATCATTAGACCTCTTCACTCATTAACCCTTCCAGCATTGTGAGAAACGCAGGAAACTTTTGTGCACCAAAAGAAAAGTGCTCTTTCCCTCCTTTGGGTCATAATGCAATGCACTGGATTTCCAGTGCATACACAATATATATATATATATATATTGCAGTATAAAGGCTGGTTTCTTCTCAGACACTGTCTCATGGACTTACAATGAGCACGTTTACATGCACACCTTATTCCTGTATTAACCGGAATATTCGCAATATTCCAGTTGCGCACGTGTCATGTAAACACGCACCGAACCCGATTAAGGTCATATTCCGGTTGGAGAGAATTCCGAATAAGCCCCCTGGAATATTCCTGTTCCAACCGGAATATTGGGGCATGTAAACACCTTAGTCGGAAAACTCCCCGAACCGGAATATTCAGTCACGACTGCGCATGCTCGACTCACAAGGAATTCTGTGGCGTCTTTGTTGCTATGGTTACCTGCAAGCGGGGAAAACGGCAGGGCGAACAGCAGCAAGAGCCAGGAGACTGCAGTCCACCTTCAGCTAATGAAAGACTTAAATATCACGGAGTATATCGATGGGAGAAAACATAGAAATAGCGACAGAAGAAGAAGAAAAAGAAGAATAAGGCGAGGAAGAAGACTTCTTCGTCTGTTTTTCCGGCAGACCAGACGCCTATACGCGTACTGCTGCCCCCCGCGGCTGAGTGTCGCATTACGTCAGAGAGTGGAATACACCGAAACACGGGGGCATGCCAAGTAACATGTAAACGGAATATTCCAGTTGCCGCGGCACAGTTACCTTAGCCGGAATATTGAGCCGAACCGGAATATGGTGTGCATGTAAACGTACTCAGTGATAATAAAGTGGTGTATGTTAAACTTGAGTAACTGATGAATAGCAGTGCCATTTAACATTTTGAAATGACTGAACTGAATAGAGAGCCAACCTGTTCCTTGCTCATCCACTCACACACCTCTCTTCTGTGATGATCCCCTGCTCTCCCTCACCCACCTACGTTATTCATTACACTGTTTTCCCTCTTTTCCGCCCACCTCAACCTACCTTCATTGCTTATCCTTCTCTTTCTGAAGGGGCAACACATTGTCAAGGTTGCGTTCTAGTGCATCATTACATCTGAGGGAGGTTGTCATTTGAGAAAAAAGAAAAACTTGACAAGTGTTAAAACAGAAACAATGGCTGATGCTGAGATGTTCTTGAAAGGGTAAAACTGCATTGACTTGACACTACAAAAGCCAAATGGATAACGACTAAATTTCTGTGTTTTATAATGTGCAGAACAAATAAACTCCACTGACAAAGAAACAATTATTATAAGCATTTATATCTATTTCAGCCAAGATACCCATGAAACCAAACTAATGTATTTCATAGTTGGTATGATTTCAATGTAATTCAAAAAAATAAAAATAAAAATACAACCCGTCAATATTATCAAAAAGACATATTTTCAGCTAGCTTATCCCTGTTTTGCAAAACCCTTGTGAGAAGCATTATGTTTGTGTGTTTTGTTAATCAGCAAGATCAAGGTTCACAGTGATTTCTAAACACTGAAATTTGCATATTCGCAGCAGTGATCCTTCACAATAATTTATCAAGATGATGAATGGGTATAATATTATACATGACTTATACCAGTGCTTGCATGCATGCCTGAATGAAACAAATTCTTTACAGCTAAATTGCACTGTGGTATGCAAAATGTGCGTAAACTGCTGGTTGCAAAAAAGTGAAATAATTTGTAACCAAAAGCAAAAAAATTCCACAAAAATAGTAAGACTTTACACGGTCAGGCCACCAATGCCTCTGCCAGCAGGCATACCCCAGAAAGCAATTCAAGAACTTAATGCAAACAGGGTCAACACACACATACATGACAGCACCCTCCCTTCGCAAAGCTTTGGCACAGTAATGCATTCAGACAACTAGCCTCATTTCTCCAATATGAGCTCCTATATCCCGGTGCTTGAACCTCCAGGGAGCCATAAGAGTCTACCGCATAGAGTTCACTTCCTCAAAATTTTCCATCTGAATTTCTTATACTGTGACCCATTATTGGTGTTTTTTGTGCACAACCAAATGGCCCTCTTCAGTTTTTGATCTACAGAGTCTGTGGAGATGGTGTAGCATCTCTGCAGTAAACCAGACCAACAGCAACTAGGATTTGGTCTGATTACACAGTAGAGCAGAAGTGACTGACAAGTTGTGGGATTCAACCCCGGTGCACGCTAACGGAGGTTTGAAATGATTTGGGTCTCGCAGAGCTGATGCTTGTTTTTGAATGGCTTTGAACAATTCCTTTAAGAAAACCCCACATACTGTGAATATCTGCTGTGGTATCAATGGACTTACTCAAATGTGCTGTGACAGGACCTGAACCCAGCAACTCTCACCTACTGCCCCTGTCCTTACCTCTTAAATGCATGTTGACTCAGGCCCTACGTCCATTAGTCTGCCGGTGAGCAGAGGGGAAAAAAACAACAGCAACTTGGGAAGCATCAAACTTTGGGCTATTTCTGGACAATTGGACGGTACCCAAGGGGGGGAAAATCCTTCAGTCGAATCCCTGATCCCCCTTATCTCTTCTCTTAGCCTCTCCAACCAGGTCTTATCGCCTCCTGGACAGTAATTAACAGGAATTACACAGAGCTCCTATCTGCTGAGCCCACGCTGTTACCGCCAAGAGCCCTTTCCCATTTAGGGCCTGTCTGCTGGGAGATTACCACTGGAGAGGGGCCCCTCGATCAGGGCTTACCAAACAACTGTTGTACTTTTTTGCCGAGCTCGCACACAGCTTTGGTCACTTGTACTGATAAAGACTGAGTTGGGTGACGGGATGTATACAAGCAATAGGCCAGATGCAGGAAGTGATATACAAACAAATTTCTACTTATTTTTGTTTGTATCCATGGTTTGTTGTTATTTTGCTGGTAACACTTCATTTCTGGGATTCATCAAGGTTTTCTTATTTTTGTTTTTCTCTTAGGAACGAGATTATACAAGATTTCAAGAGCACTCCTACCAAAACAAGAACACAGTCATTGCCACAGTCCACAAGTCGGTTGTCCAACACATGGAGACATACATTTTAAAACTCAAGCCCCTACATGCTTTTTCAATGAATATCAATGTGTGATCACATTTGGATTACTGTATGACATAAAGTAATTATTAGGATTAGATTAAAATAAGAATATTTGAGTGCAGACAAGGCTATAGCCTATGACGGGTATTGAAATAGTTATATGAATAAATAAATTTTAGAGTGTTTATACTGTACAGTAGAACTGCATATCTGTCGGTGTTGGGGCTTCAGAAACTGTCCTGTCCTCCTGCAGTCGTCACCATGGAAACGCTCAGCTTGGGCATTGCATTTTTTGGTCTGCATTTTAACACTGGGCCGTTTTTAATTTAATTTCAGCAATTGTATGGCCCTCTGCTGAGACGGCATTCACAGCATCACCGATTTTTTGTCATTGTTGACTTCTTGAATTTCCTGTGATGCCAGTAGTGACCCCCTGGGAAGTCACTTTTTCTTTTTTTTCCATTTTACAGTTCAGACCTTTACCGTCCCAAGAAGAGGAATCTGACTTTGCTCAGCAGCAGTCACAAACCACACAATCACAATCAACTTTGATTTAAGCTGATGAAGCTCTTATTCTTCCACTGTCTTGTTTTGGTGGCATCTCCAATTTTCGGACATGCATGTGCCAGAGTATTATGCACACAGCACCACAGCTGCCCCCATATAGTGTTTAGGGGCATTACCTTATGCTGATAACAAATGTAGAGACACACAACTGCAGTATATGAACAGGCGGGATTCATCATTCAGCACACCTGGGTAAGAGCAGATTTGGGCGGTTTTGTCTCTAGTCTTTCCTGTTTACCTCCCTTTTATTTTCTCTTAACAGTAAAATAAGAGACGTTTAAGAAAATGTTGCTGTATCTGGCCCAGTTTCTCAGACTTTATGTGCAAACAGATTTGAGGCCATTTGCAATTTTGTTTGTAAAGACAGATGGATAACACCTAATAGGCATGGCTCATAATTAACTTTTAACTGAAAGAGCAACACATCTTCTTTAATCTTGTTCATTATTTTTTTAAAGGGGTAATGGTTAATAAAGCCTAGGAAATTGGGCAAATGTAATTCTTGTCTATTGAAATGCACCTCACTTCTTCTTAAGATATTAAGAGATATTGGCCGAGTTAGCGAATTCCATTCCACCATGAAAACGATGCCTTGAGGCAAAATTGGAGAATTTGTGAATGAAGAGAGCTGTATAATTCTATCAGTTCTAAACGTATTGCTTGGTTAATAGAAAAGGAATCATTTTACACCCCCCCCCCCCCCCCCCCCCCCCCCCTCCTTTTTTTTTTTTTTTTTTTTTTTTAAGTTAAAGCCATTTACCCACACATTTACCTACATACAAAAAATATGGTCCTGGGATGAATAGATGGGCAATTGTCTGTCGTCAACATGACATATCTCTCCCTCTCTTTCTTTTCTCTCTCTCTCTCTCTGACTCACTTGCTCTCTCTTAGCCCTCCACACTCTAAATGTTTAACAGGATCCTTGAGAAAAGCCTCTCCACTTCTGTTTCCGTGGCAACTGGCATGCACTGGAATTGATGACATCTCCTGATCGCCCACTTACTTTGCACTAAAAACGCTCTCCCCATGAACTTCACCAATGCCATTTCCCTCACAGACAGACAATGCCACTTTTTTCCAATGGCAGAAGAGATAGGGGAAAGAGAAGGCTTTCCATCTAACAAACACTCCATACACCTCCATCCTATCTGTAAGCACCAGCCGAGTTGAGAATAAATGGCAGAAATTATTCCAGGAAAGCAGACGAGAAAAATATGAAGTTGGCCCTTACTGTTTCTTTCAATAACGCACGAAGGAGACGAATATAAGAAACAAGACATGCCGGTCTGTCTAACTTTAAAGAATTCAACATGACGGGGCAAATGGTCTCAATAATTAATGGTCTGTTGAGTGCCTGTGGTATGATTTGTGTACTGCTCACTCACCTATGTGAATTTGGCTTACAATGTGAATGGGTATCTATTGAACACCTTCTCAGAGCTGAAAACTCTCTAGCGAGCGCAGGAGAAATGAAAAAGAATGAAACTGTGTCCTTATTCGGGCCATCTAGTTAAACGGTTTTGTCTAATAGCGTCCTGCTACCTCACACTTTCATTCTGTCCCTTAATTAACATAGACGGGCAGCCAGACAGCTCCGGAGGCCAGAACCCGTAGCAAGACCGCTCGCTGTCACCTTGTTACCAACATAATGGGTTCAGACGAGGTCCCCCTGACACAGGAGAGAGGGGAAATGAATTCACGAAGCCAGGCTAGCATACCTTCCACTTTGTCTCTGCCTCTCTTTCCTTTGCCCTTCCTCTCCTCCCTCCCTGCCTCCCTCCATCTCTCCGCCTACACAACCCTGTTTAAAGTGTCAGCAACATACAACAGAGAGAAATTATTCAACGTTATCACGTTGTACACACCAACAATCCAATGCACAATTCATTCAGCTTCATTAAAAAACCAACAAACACAATTCCAAACGTGTCTATAAAAATCTATTAATTAACTCTGAGCCACATTTCATCCACTGTTGGTTTTTGTTTGTAAGTGTTTACACTCCCAACACTAAACAACACAAACACTCCAAAACCGGTTTGTGAAGTCAACAGCATTGAGGCATCGGAGGTGGTTTGTTTAAACACGCAGTTTCACTCAAGTGCTACTACCTTCGACAGCCAAAGAACTGTGGAGGCAGCCCGGTCTGTCAAAGAACTGGATGTCATGCATGTGAGCAAGAGGCAAGACACTACGCTGTCAACCCAATTAGGCTGCTTGGGCACACACTGACTCCATTCTGTAGCCCTGAAAGAGGTCAGGGAACATATAAAACAGAGCCATTTCCCTGTGCTTGCCAAATGCACAGAGTGGCGACATTTGGATTCACTGACAGACTTGGGGGGAGAAAGAAAAGCAAGAATGTCCTTTATGTTAAAGTCATTTAGGATGGATGTGCACACAAAACAGCTCTCTGGAAAGAAAGAAAAAAAAATTGTGCAGGCGCTGACCAATTAGGAGAGTCAGTCTTGTAGAGCGCTACAAAAAAATGTCAATCTCAAAAAATCATGCACTCAGGCTTAATTTTTTTTTTTTTCCAAACCTGCCAAAAGAGTAAGATAATTTGACTATTTTCACTTTTACATTAATGGAACCTCAACTTCTGACAAGGATTTTCTTGAATCAAGTCAAAGTGACCATGTATTGAAGTAAGTTGAGTGATTTGCCTTATTAAAATAGATTTTCTCTTGACTACTGAAACAAAGCAATTCACAGCGAAGAAAAATACGTTTTCAGGACTCAGTACTAAAGAACTCTCAGAAAGACAAACTTGTTAAGAGCGCTATTTTTACAGGTAAAGATTTACATGAAGAAGCTACACAAGAGAATAAAATCTTAATATCTCAAGGTCATTACCTCAGCGTTAATCCTGTGTAAATCAGCATCAAACCTATAATCCACAGCGTCCCACAGTGACATAAACAGCCCAAGCGTTTGGGTGCATTGCCAATCTCATCATATTATATTCAAGACAGTACCTTGTTTTTTCAATTCAATTATTTGATTTCTGTTTTGCTGAGTTCCTATTTGCTATTTCCTATATTGAACAGTCAATAATCCTTACCCCCTGTGAGCCAGTCAGATAATTTGTGAGTGTACACTGGGTTGTAAGACCAAAGTAACTCTACGGTGATCAATTGTACATGTTCAGCATGGGCGTTTCATTGGATAATCTGTCCCAAATTGTCAGTCAGTAGTTCTGATGACAGAAGTGTATGCACTTTCCTGCTGATTCAATAAGTTGTAGAAGTTTTCAATCTAATTTCAACTTACAAAACAAATCATTAAATTATGGGTTCTTCATAGCGTTGCTTTGGAAACTACTTCAAGAGCTGCATCTGCTACATGTGCAAGTGTGTGTGTTTGCATGCTTATATCTCTGTGTTTGTTTGTGGGTGTTAGAGAGCACTGAGAGCAGCGCCGCGAACTCCAGTTTTGTTTAAAGAGCTCACTCCTGTCACGGGCAAACAGAGTTCAGGGTCATTAAACAAACACGCCTAGAGGAGGTTCAGGAGGAGAAAACGTCTAGTTGATGTTCTCTATGGAACAAGTGCACACTCCTCGCTCTCGTGGATGGGACTTGACTCCATCATTAGTTAGCCTGAAGCATGTTTTGAAGGGGTTAAACGTTCCCCGGCTGATTCCCACACATCGGCTGCTGCAGAGGTAGCCCTCACGCAGAAATTAGGTCATTTAAATCACTCAATTATAGATGTTGACATTGCATGCACATTGTATAGCACTAATGCTTGGATCACAATTTCATGATATGAAATGTTTCCTAATCCCTCCTCCTCCCCTCCGCGTTGGAGATCAAAAGAAATGCTGGAATTGCTTCCCGTGGCGCATTTGAAATGGTTTTGTGACAGTGTAATACCAAAGTCATTTACCAGGCTGCATTTGGCTTTTGCTATGAATTGCAGCAATGTAGTTTTCTTATTTTGTTTGATGTGCCTGAGCCATGCATAGAGAGTCATCACTTAAATGTGCCATGTAGCTCAAATGAAATACTAAAAGATGGCTTTGATTTAAATTAACAATATTCAGTAATGTTACTCATCATCACAAAGTGGAGCCAAACAACCTTGTATTTTGCCTACAGGATTCAGGTGTAGAGCAGGAACTCGCCTTTTACTTTACACATGACTGTGCCATATATGAGAAATGGGCACTTCCTCATGTGCATAGCTCTCTGTATGCTGCTTCCAGCTGAAATGGTTTAAGAGTGATTTTGGAAAGGAAAGAAAGGTGTGAATGGTTAGCATCCCCTCCTGGTAGAAATAACTCTCATGCCAAACAGTTTCCTTCCAAGGCTAATCTTTCATTTGCATATTAAAGGCAATGAAAGACGCAAACAGAACCATAATCCTGAGCCGTCCTTGTGTTTTTCAAGACCAGGCACTTGGAGCACAAAAAGCAACAGAGAGCCTTAGAGAGCGCTGCGAACAGCAAAAGGAGACCCTTTTCAGCCTATATCACATGCTCTTTAAAATCGCTGAGGGTGGCATGCACATTAAACATTATAATCAGGCCATATTTGAATTTCAATGCCGAGCAAATGAAAGGTGTTGGAGGGGGATTTGGTTACTTTTTGAACTGAATCAGAGTGTACCAGGGCTAGAACTGGGTCAGATGACTTGTCAAAAATGGAAATGTCATTACCATTAACTGTTGCCTCTTTCGTAGCTGGCTTGCCCGATGCATGTGTCCATGGACACTGGACAGACAAGTAAGCCACGGGTTGCAAGCAAATGCAAGAATGTAATGATTGTCCATAAATAATCACCATCTGCACTCTAATAAATTGTCTTGGCAGGAGAGGGAAAAAAATGGAGGGTCAGCACCCTTGTAAAGAGGTGTTAATCATTCACCAACCCATTGTATCCATGTTTCCCTTCCATCATCTGATTTGTTGACAGAGAACGATAGCATCTCCAGCACTCATTAAGCTCTATGTGACCAGAAAAGAAACATCTTTTGTCATACAGCACATTACAGACTTCACAGTTCAGCTATGAGCCTCATTACATGCACTCAGAGGGCAACACTTCAAGAATCAACCTTAATTGGCTGCCGGAACACTGCATTTTTATATACCAATTTATTTTAAGTGTTTTTGATGTCCGATGATACATGGGAAAACTTTTTGGGAAGAGTGGACGAACGAGAAACAGCTTAATTACCCTCTGGCAAGATCACAAGCATATCACAGACAAAGGATGCAGAGAGAGGAGAATTTTTTAATCCTGTCTCAGAGAGTGAGATTGTGTGCAGGGATCTGCTGAGAGTGCAGGAACACTTGGGATTGTGGGGTCGCCGCATGTGGGGTTGCTTGGCTACTGGCAGGAGCCAGAGATGCACCGTCTCACATCTGTAGTGTCTCTCAGCCGTCTTTATTACAGCATGTTAATAGAGACTTCAAGCTCTTTGGATCTTGGAGCTGCTATACCCTCTCAATGAAGAATATGCGACCAAAACTGAAATACTGCCTCAAACCAAACCAAATCTTCTGCTGTTTCAACTTAAGAGGCTCCTTCTTTAAATGGCATCTACATCTCTCGACACATCCCCGCTTTTTTTGACTCCCCTTTACAGCTCTTATAAAGTGGATTAGGAGCAAATTTTGTCATGCTGTCGGAGCCACGAACTGCAGCTTAGTAGACTTCCCTGGGACTGAAATCTGCTGTGTTCTTGATCTCTTTTATTTATGTTTCACACATTAATAGAATCTAATCGTTTAAAAAGACCAGTGGGGACATAAAGGCATTTCATGGCTGTTTCATCGACAGCTGAGAACTTTTGTCCTAATTCACGTTTACAGAGCTGTGATCCCCTCCCTCTATCTGTAATGTAAAAAGAAATACATAAACACACTTACTGTAAATTACAAATGATAATCTCTCCCTCCTCTCACTGAAACTTCCAACACATGCCTCGGTATATATGCCCATTTCATGACGGTGAACATGGCTGAGCAGTGGGGGAGGCAATGATGCACCATGCCGCTCCATGATTGGCTGATAAACGAGACGAGAGAGAGGGGCTCATCCCTGAGAGAGGCCTTGGAGATGACAGTGGAACTTAATTAATATGTAGAATTTATTGATCATTGCACTGCAGGGAAATCAACTGCCATCTTCAGCCATTTTTGGGCCCCAGAGGACCATAAATAAGAGGCAGTAAATATCTCAACCATGTGCCACATCAAATGCAAGGCAGTAAACACGACAGGGAAATATGTGATGGAACTTCACCGTAAATAGTGGCAAATTAAACTACAACACAAGCTTACAGGAATAGTTGTCAACGTTAAGTGGAATTTTCAACAGTCTGAATTTTGAGGGTGCTTAAAAACAAATGTGGTGCGTCTTAATTAAAGTAGCATATTCTCCCCAAACAACATGGCCTCATAGGACTGGATTAAATGACAGGCTGCCGATGAGGGAGTACCAAGTAATTCCCCTCTAATTACAATAAAAATACTCATAACTAGGAATTCAGTGGGACCTGCTTGTATGTTCAGAGCAAGAACAGTGGTGAGAAAGTGAGCCAGGGCCCAAAGAATAGAGTCAACCTGGGTTGTATCCAAAACTCCTGCAGTGCGTCAGTCTCCTGCAACCAACAAAGGCGTACTCCTCGGCGAGCAAGCTTACATCCTCCCTCTCTCTCTCATCCCACAGAAAGGAAAACTCAAAAGCCCCAAACTTGGCAGGGCTCCCTTGGGACCGGTAAGGATTCACTGTGCCTCTGCTTGTTGCAGAAATAGGTTGATTGTGCTTTGACCAATCCCAGTTTTGACTAAAAGGAGCAAGAGAAAGGCAATGAAAGGAGAGAAAATGTACAAAGAGAACAAGGGAGTAGTGTTTTTTGTTCTTAGACATCATTGAGCAAAAGGGAGACTGAACAGGGAGCGAACACAGTGAGAGAGGATGTGTTCAAACTTTCCAATAAAGGAGCAATGAATGAGGCCACACGCTGAGTGCCTGGCTGACGTGAGAGAGCTTGACAGCCTCATCAAATGCTATGCTGTTGTGAGACTTCCTGCGCTCACAAAACTCGACCTCTGAATCCACCGGAGCCTTATTGTTCAGGGTGGGCTAATTAAAAATTGCAATGCATGCAAAGGTTCTTTGACAACATCAACACTGAAGGCACAAAAAAGCCATAAAGTTCCCATCTAGTGACATTATCAGACAGCTGACTTTTTTTTTGTATGGGCATGTACCAGCAAAACACTGGTTTATAAGGTGAAATGGGAATAACAACTTATTCTTATTGTTTCATCCACTGATTTCCCTGCTGCACACCTTTTCCTCATTTTGACTGGTGGAAACAATCACTGCACAATATGTCCAGCTTTACAAGTCATTTCAACTAACATTAAGTCTTATTTTTCTTGACAAAAATGAATAATTCTGCCAGTGAATTGAGATAGCAGTTACACACAGAGACAACAAGACAAAGCGAGTTGATTTGCACTGCAAACAGTAAAATTATCAAATCCCCATCGGCAGATGTTTTTACTTGTCTTCAGAAAAATACACTTTTAAGACTCAAAACAAGATGAAACCACTTGATAAGGTCAATATTTTTATATTATACACATCACTTCTCTAGGAGAGCTCACATATCTGCAATTGGTGGTGAGGTGAAGATTGGCTTTGAGGAATCCCTCTAGCGGCGTCAACACTTTGTAAATGACATTTCTAGTCCTAGAAATGTAGCACAAGGCCACTCAACCTCTTTATATCCCATAATAAATTATGTGCACTTCAATTTAATATTCAATGATTATTCAAATTCCCCAGTTTAGGGAAAAGCACTCACTGCTTATTGAGCAGTTGTCTGCACTGTACAATCCTGCACAGAATGTGTGTGGAGAGTACTACAGTCTCTAGTACAACATCAATTGTTTTTCAATTGACTTGTTACCCCCATTCGATCTCCCCACCACACACACCAAGCACACACATACACACAAGCACACACTCACTCGCACACGCCGCTCCATCACCTCCACCCCTGCATAGGGAGAAAAACTTCCTCAAACTGCGGTAGATTGTTGTTATGGCAACAAAACACTGTGGATGAAGGATTGTGTGCGTAATGGTGAAAGTAATGTGTAAAGAGCAGAAAATCTTGTCTTTTGTCTTCAGCCATCAATCTGCAGAGAAGATCCCTCACTAAAACTACAACGCTGCATATACACTGTATTTATGTTGTAGATAGATGGATAAAAAGGTATGCTGTCAAAATAAAAATAAAAAAAAAGTTAGGAAAACGTGATTCTTCAAACAAACAATAATGACCATTCAGAATTAATTATTGTTTTTATGCAGTTTTTGTTTTATCAAGTTCAGATTTATAGATTCTTGGTAAGTAGGGCAAAGTGTAAGGCTAAAAAGAGAAGCTGATTAAGTTGGAAAATGACAAGATACAAGCAACACTGACATTGTTGCCATGCAAACCAAGGAGCTCCTCTCAGAAATCAAACTTAACCGAGTTGCATGCCAGTCCAAAACAAAGTCAGTGCAACAATCAATAGAAAACCAATGTACTTTCAGAGTAGCAACACTCGGAAAAGAATCCAGTGTCTGAGAGTGCAATGAATCAGTCAACTGGTAATTTCATTACGTTTGTCTGATTTCCGCAAATGACAGCAAAAGCTCAATACTTATCTGTTTCAATAGGAAGAGGGTCTGCCCTTGCCTAGCAAGCTACCTTCTATCAAGGAGGGATGTGAGCTATCATTTCACCTAATCTTATCCCACTCAGATGGATATACTGACATATAATTTGAAGGCATACTGTTGCATTTGGTCTCCAGGCCATACTTTAGGAGGTCAGCCATTGCCAAGTTACATCTGCAACAGGAACCAAATGTGTTGCTTCAAAAAAGGGTGCTCTCCAGATGCAATAAAACGAGCCATCTTACGTTTTGATTTGCCGTTTTAGAACAGCACCACTGTGGCTTTCCATACTGTTTAGCAAAAGAGTTTGGGTTTGGATCCACCAAGATCTAACTTATACAAAGACAAAACAGAGCAGAGATACCACTTGTGGTCAGGGTCACAGGTGGCATGCTAGCTTTCAAAAACTGGCATAAGAGACGAGAACAACTGATCAGTGATGAAACAAGGTCACAAGGTAGATGCGTTGCTTTTAATTATTCTGTGAGACACCTGTTAAAACTTGTCCATCAGGGGTGGGCACACCTATTTGTAGCCGATGAATTTTCTTTGTCTGCTGGAGCAAAAACGGAGCATGACTGGATGTGTGTACTTGTTTTTTGTAATTATTTACCCTACAATTTACCCTTCCATCTGGAGACATACTGACTGCCAATCATGCATTTTGTCTCTTCTGTTGATTTGTGTAATCATACAGTGTCAGCTCATGTAAAACTGGGTACTGGGACACAACATTTCTCACATTAGTCAACACAGCCCAACAGCGCCTCTACTGGTCGAGTGCAACTACGTCATGCAAAATTTCAGTCCAAAGATCACTGAAGTTGAACTCAGTTAAAAGGCAAGATACGAAATTGTTACAGTACCAGAGGCAAAAATATGTTCGTCCCTTGCAGGGTTTTAAATGGTAGCAAATTAGAAGCTAAGCTATTGTAGCACTAGTCTGACTGCTCCTTTATCCTGCTGAGGCTCCAGCAAGCAACGGCAGAAACAATCATCACTTCTTATTTATATGAGAGGGTGGGCAAGAAGGTCAAAGTAGTAATGAAAAGCAATGATGAGAGGCACGTAATGAGAAGCACAGAGAGGACAGAGAGGAAGAAGTGTGAAAGAGAGATGAGAAGGGCTGGTTTACAGTAGTACTACTGAGACAAAGAAATCTCTTCCAAGAGAGCAAGAAAGCAAACAGCATTATCGCAAACAAAAGCGGAAAACGGCACACGACAGTGTACACAAACAGAAATAAAGAAAAGGTGGTGATAGGATTGCCAGACAGATAGATACAATGTGAAAGAGAAACAGAAACACAGGGAGTACCCAAATGGATTAATCATGCGGTGCAGCCCCAGGTTAAAGTGTGTGATATTTTTGGGTACTGTCCCATCACCGCCTCCAGGCAATTTGCATAGTACTAAGAGACTACAGCTTTATTTCACCCAATGGCTCAGCTTCTGAGAGACATGCATTCAAGGGGAATAAGAATAATTTCCGGGACCACTGCCGTTTATGTCCAAATTGCCCTAACCTTATTACCGTGTTACTTATTTATTTTTCATTTTCAGGCCCCCCTATCCACCCCCACCTCCCCACAAGTCATATTCCTTAAACCTGGGAGCTAGATTTTCTTAAATTAAGCAGTGGCTGGCCTTCTCCATGCTCAAATCCTCTTTCAGACTAAAGCTCATTATCATCCACACATATAATCTCTCAAATTGGTACCAAACGCCCCAACTTTCAAAGTGGGCTGCGTAATTTGCTAAGGGAGCCTGAAATGAACCTATTATCTTTCAGAGAGAAATATTAAACTGGAGATAATGCAATATATTGTATTTAATGTCGAATGCCTGCAGACAGTAGAGGCTCTAAGCCAATGAAAAGATAAAGAAAAGCAAAACACATCAAGTTGTAGTGACAGTCAAAGGTGGAAAAATTTGATATCTTACTTAATTTGAGGTACTGTTAAATATGTGTAAATTTTCCTCAATTAAGAAATTGTTTAAAGAACTTGTGCAAAAATTCTTCAACTGACATTAGAGTTCACTATTCAAGTATTCAGTTACTTCTAAACAAAATTCATTCAATATTGTGCATGTTATAAATTTCGAGACCCTCTGTTCTCAGGTTTGTGAATGCTTTAATCTTGAAAAACAAACCTAGCTTTTACTGTGAGACATTACGCCCAGAATGCTTTAGTGAGAATGACCCATTTCACTGAAATCACTACTTTATGCCTAAAAGTAACACAAGAACATGTGGAAGCAAATTCATACAATTACTAAAGCAGAAATAATACAGTATAATACAATATAGTGGATGTTGTGTTAAGTATAGAAGTAATCAAAACAGGCATGTAATTTGTCATAAGATGAAACCACAATGGCACCTTAGTAAACCAGCATGCATGAAAAATCCACAGTGCTAAACTGATTTGGCATTAGAATCGGGGACCTGCAATGGCACATGGCTTTTTTTCATTCTTGGTACTGATCGACAGAAAAATAAACCATAATTGTAATAAGCTGTGAATGACATGAAATAAAATAGAATTTAAAAATTGAGTAAGTACAGTCTGAAACAAAGAATGTAAACAAAATAACATACAGTATGCAAATGTGTGGGGATCCCTTCAATTTCTCCACGTATTACTACGCTACAAGGCATTTTAAAATGCGGTCAAAACAGACCACCCTACTAATAGATTCCCATCCACATCGGGCATTTAAGATCTGTAATGAACCAAATCTGCACATCCACTAAGTGTTAAACTAAGCCTGTTATGAGCGATGTCAACTTACATGCTACACACTCACCAAGCATCTTGACAAAGCACTAAGGATTCACTTTTCAGCTTCAGACACCTTATCCTACAGGTCACCCCCCCCTTTTCATCAGGACACCGATCTTCCCCAAGCCCCTATAGGTGCATCCCTCTGGAACCATTCTTGGCATTTTTCTCAATTGCTGAGGTGTTGTAACATTATTACAGGTCAGGAAGCAGGCCAGAGAGAGACTATTCCACTCATAAATCTCCTGATTGATCGTCATCTCACTCAAACGGAGGGCTCTGGCATCTGTCTCAAGCCCCGAACACATCCATAGTAACCTCAGCTGTCAAGAGGCCTATGTCTGGCACACTTGTTGAGTAGCTTCCCTCTCCCAGCAGCAGGGAAGAAAAAGAAAAACACAGTCCAAGTGGCAAACCATTTCATTTCCAATATCATGTGTGTGATCAATCTCTCCGGCTCTGAACGAGCAGCACAGTGGAGGCAATCATTCAACATCTGTGGCAGGTATGCAGTATTGACCAAGGGAAGATGAACCGTTAGTGTGTGTGTGTGTGTGTGTGTGTGTGTGTGTGTGTGTGTGTGTGTGTGTGTGTGTGTGTGTGCATGAGAGAGAGAAAGAGAGAGAGAGAGAGAGAGAGAAAGAGAGAGAGAAGATGCATGGATTTTTTTCAGATGATTGTTTAATTAAATTAAGGTCCTCTAGATCCTAGTCTGTTATCACTGAGAGTCTCAAGTGATATACAGTCATTCTGATGGGAATTCTTTTTTAATGCTGACAAAGTTGCGCTTACAGATTTTTTTTAATTACTGAAACTAGAACTGTCTTGCATATAGTAGTTTTCACACGATACAATGGAAAGGGTCACTTCAGTTTTGCCCTTTCTCTCTCAAAGAGGACTGGCCAGAGTTCTTACTGACAGCTTGCTGCCATATTTAACGTCCTTTAATATCAATTACAAAGTCAAGTGGCTCACCATAATTGAATTTGTGCTGTGCGCTGACGTCCCCTGTTAGGAATCACTGTCTTGTCCAATTAAGAGGGCCCTTATTATTGGCCAAATTGTGAGTAGCCCCATTAATGTGGAGGAAGATTCCATCCCTTCACTGACGTATTAATCTTGACATCCTCCCTGAGTTGTGAGTCGCGATGTGTGTGAGGACTGTGAATTTAATTGAGTGTCAGAATGTCCTTGATGCTTCTTGCAAGAGCAAAAAGAATATATACACACACGTGTATATACATATATACACACACACACACACACACATACATACATATATACATATACATACATATATACATACATATATACACATTTATGTGGCAAGGTATGAAATGTTGTGGGCCTAGGTAAATACACAGGGAGAGACAGATGATGAGCGGCTGCTGTCTAATGGGAACCAAGGTCTTGTTGCGGTGGCTTGTTTTATTTACAGCTACTCTTCATCAGAGTGACATGCCGGGCCCTCGGACCATCCTTAATAGAAACCAGAGGCAGAGAGGGAAACTGCATTCCATTTCCGAATGGGAAGACATGTCAGTGAAAGGCTTTTTACGTAAATGTGAGCGCCAGAACAGCACCTTCGGAGTGAGTGTGTGTTATGGGTAATATATAGCTAGAATTACTGGGAGATTGTGGAAAGGTAAGCATCATTTGTCTGGGGACTCATCAATGTCTGGCTAAGAAATGGGGACTAATGACTGTACAGCAGAGAGGAGGACAGAGGCTAAATTTGTCTCAATCAATGTCAAGAAATATGGTAGTGAATCTACAACGGTCATCAGTGTTCACTAGGGGGACATCTGTTAACAGTTGTGTTTAAGGCGCATGAGTTTTAATGAATATAAAATATTCAATTATGCTTCTTGTACTGTCACAACTGGGATGGAAAATCTGCACTAAAGACACCAAAAAGCACACAAGCTGTTTCCTTTACAATTTTATGCAGCTGTGGTCTTTTGGGTGATAATTTTAGTTTTTTTTTTTCTTTCCATCATTGTTTGGAACAAAGTTTTGTTTCAAGTTGAGGTTAAACTGTTAAGACTGTCAAGACTTTTGAAAGATTGATTTGAGATATTTTAATACCAATTAAGACCTTATTTTTAGATGAATAAATTCAATGCCTTTTAAGACTTTTTAAGGATCAACAAGAACCCTGCATCTTTGTTCAATCACTGAAAAAGCCCCTGGATGTCTTGTTTAATGCTAGCCTCGTTTGTGACTAGCACCAACCACTGCACACGGTGTGAGTCGAGAGGCTTTGCATTGAGAATCTCCAGAAATTACTACTCTCGACCACTGCGGCCCAAGTTAAAACATGGTTTATGTTGTTTTTGTATATTTTCACTGTTGGACTAAGGGGGCAGCAATAAACCTGCTTTCCAGCTTTTGATCGTCATGCCCCCAATTTTCAAAAATTCCCAGACAAGAAATACGCGAAAAAGGAATGGTACCTAGGCCTGTCACGATAACAAATTTTGCTGTACGACTAATTGTGTCAGAAATGATTGCAATAAGCGATAATATTGCGTAATATTGTACTTTTAAGACCATTTTTATTATTGTTGTAATTTTGACATTTTCAGACCATTCTTTAAACTTATATTATGATAATAAAGGCATAATGATCACAGTACACCCTTTTGAAGAGAAATAAACATTTACTCAACAAGAATATTTAAAAATGTAAAAAAGAAAAATTAAATAGCCTATCCAAAATAAATAAGACGTAAAAATACCAAAATAAATAAATAAAGACCTTATGACTACAAAAAAAATGACTAACTGGCCCTGATAACAAAAAATGCACTGTAATAAAAAAAAAAAAAAAAAAAAAAAACACAACCAAAAACATTGAAATGGACTCTCAGTCTCTTATCAAAATTGTACTTGAATAAAAACCTAAAACAATATAAAAAAAAGACTTGTTCTCTATTAAGAAAAAAACACTCAAAAACTACACACAACCAAAACAACGAATAAAATGGATGATCAAGTCTTTGTAAACAATACATAGATAAATATTAAACAGTAGCAGAAAGGGATAGAGACTAACATTCCTTAACAGTCAACACTTGACTGGGAAAACTGTGCGGGATGGTGGTGCTTTCGGTGTGCACTGAAGTTGCTATTTCTTCTTTTAGTTTGGATAGTTTTAAAACAAACGCGGCACACCGGCTCGTCCAGATTACTGGGCTCCCCTCTCTCATTTGCTTTGAATCCAAAACAATCCCACACGGGGGCTGTTGCATTTGGTTTTGGAAGAAGTTCCATGTTGTTCTCGTTCGCTCTTTTCTCCGCCTCGTCTCTACCTCACAAGGATCGCACTGTGTAGCCCATGGCCCCACCCCACCACAGAGACAAACACACTGGACGACAAGAGCGTTCCCTCCGTTCATTACGCTAATGAACCAACTCGCCTCGCTGACAGACAACGCACGACAGTGAACGCTCTTGTCGTCTGGTCTCTGGTAGAGAGAGACAAGGAAAAGAAACGCACGTGAATGTGGCAATTAATCGAGATCAGAAAAATTACCGACTTCATCTAAATTTACCGTGTAATTAACCAACAAATCGCATATCGCGACAGGCCTAATGGTACCATCTTGAACCTTTGGGCTGCACTTGTGAACAGACCTGGACAACATACATAAAGATGAGATTTCTCCAACAAAAATGTTTAAGTTGGGCAATAGAAAACAGGTTTCTCAAGGTTATAGGAGAAGTTTCCAGTTTGGCGAAATTTCACTGGGGACACCATTCTGTGTGCTGCAATGGTCCCCAGAGTGATTATTCACAGAGAACAGGGTTCGCTTAATGCCTGCAAAGTATCTGTAATTGTATTGACTTTAACTAAATATCAAAGGAAAAAATACATGATGTAGTGGGGTGCAATTGTTCAGCAAATAAGAATGGTGACGACCATGAAATATTGTGACTGGTAGAAACTGTAGGAAAGGCTCATCCTGTTAAATGGATATTGTACTATATTTGCACACACTCTTTATTATTCTATTTTGTATTCAGTTCTACCTAAAGGCTCTCTCCATCACCTTAGAAGCCCCTTCTCACACTGATTGTATCCATGTTCAGGGGTGATAAAAGAATAAATGCATACCTTTGAAGTTATTACTTCAGAGGAGTCTGAGGTAAAACCCCATGTGAACCCTTAAGTCTGTATCCCATCATGCCAGTTGAAAGTAAACTGCAGCTGCCTGGTGCACAGCTAGAGGATTGCAGTCCATTCAGCTCACTGCCAAGTAACCAAACAGGCACTTTTAGGGATTTCTCATACGGCTTTTCTAAGCATCTATTGTACTGTAAAAGCAGAAGCAGCCGACAGGGGAGCTGATTGTGTGTTAGACAATAATGCCATCACCACCCATTTACAAAGAGCAAGATTTTTGTTTTAATGACCAAGGATAGCTGGAAATACACATCCAATTTCTCAACAGCTAACTTCAATCTGGGCAAGAGTTAACTTCCCTTCTGCTTGGATAAAAATTGTAATTCTTTTACTAATAATAGGCGTCACTTTTTGCAAAAAGCTGGGACATGACTATCTCCTAATATAAAAGTTTCTACATTTTTGATTGTTGGTGGGAATAGATGTTAATTTTAAGGTTGTTGCTAAGCACACTTCTCTTTTCTCACAATGTTGGAAACTTTGTGTTACATTCCTACAGTTATGTAAATTCATAACTGGAAACTGCCAGGTACAACTGTGGTCTTCTGCTGTTGGTCACTGAGCACTTCCAATGAAGCAATTCACTGTTAAGTGTGTTGCTGGGGGACAACTTGACAGTAATTGCTGAAGGAGGACAGAGTGTCACTCGTTAACTTTCACCACACTGATTTTCCCAGTCAGCCTGGGAATCCAAACAGGCAACGATGTGGTCACAAGCCCACTTCTTCAATATTTTGACCACTGTCATCATATTCATCGATCATACTGTCATGTGCATGTGGACCACAAACAAGGGCATGGATTTTTCAGTGACTGAAATATAAAGCCCTACATATAATGACAAATGCATATTAAAACAGTTTACACTGTTTAACACTGGTTAATAGCTGCAGTAATGGCGATGTCTGGGCCTGCTTTGTTGTCTGGTTATGCATTTTGCTTATTCCCAAAAAATAACTGGCCAAACATCAACAATGTGACATAATTTCCAATCTAAAAACATCAACATTTTTGTGTCAGTCTCTCAAGTCAAAGAGCAAAGGAATTCATTCTGCACCAACATTCAAAAATGATACAGGTAGAGATCATTATAAAGAAGGCAGAGGTATCAGTTTCTCCACTGACAGAAGTCTGGACCAGAGGGCAATGCAGCTACAAGACATGCTGTGCGATCATTCAGGGACGCAGCTCACGTTTTCTTGACTGACAAACCATCTAACAGCTGAAATCAGGAGCATTAAGAGGAATGCTAAATGTAGCTGAATTACTGCAGGAAATCAGCAACTCAAGTCAAAGCAGATGAGACAGGTTGAGCGAAAGTGAGTAAACCAAAAGAGTACATTTGTACATTTCACCACAAAATAAATCCTAGAAAGCACGGATCATGATGGACAGATGATAGATTCATAGCGCAAGAGTATCCTACAGTATATTTTCCCTTAAACATCTAACTTGATGTGCTGTATGAAGCAAAAATATACATAATTATGTTGTTCATCCAACCATTGAGGCCATATCAGCATTCTACAACAAAGAGGGAAAATGGTGGAGGACAAATGGATATGTTCTCCTACATATGCATGGCGAGGATTAGTATGAGATATGCTGTTATGTGCATTGTAAGTTTTTGCACTGTTCCGCCTGTGTACAAATGCAGACAAAGCACTACTCCAAGACGGGTGTTCTGAATTTATTAATCTACAGATAATAGTGGCGCACATGTATCATTGCACAGGGGGTTCTGGTGTATGTGTGTGTGCGTGTGTGTGTGTGGCGCTTTGTGTATGCAAGCGTGATCCTAGAGAACATGAGCGAGATAGTGAATTCATTGTCCCTGAGGGAGTCAATCAAGTCATGATTTAATTTCCTTTAATGGGTTGATACTTAGAGGTTTGACTGTCTACAGTAAATTGTTTCAACAAAGGTTCAAACAAAACACACTACATGTTTGCAGAGGCTGGGAATACCCAATTTGGCAGGCTTTGTACAGATTATCAGCAATTTGCTCAAATGATTTAGAAATTCAGATATAAATTCAAAATAAATAAATTTGACTAGGTTATGTGAAGTAAAGTTTCATAGCGTCATGATCTGAAAGTTTTGAAAGTTGTTGCCACATAATGTTAGTCCTTGTTTAAATGGGCCTTTAATAAACTGCACAGTGGTAATTCCTTCAATCCAATATTGTACCTTGCAAACAAAACCAAGCGTGAGGAAGTAGTTTTTCAACATAGGAGGCCATGGTGCTATTTCAGATTAGCGTCTTAAATTGAGCTACAAGTGTAGTTATTTACTTTTTACAATCTACAAAGAAATTACAGCCAAACCACACAACATTAGGCCTGAAAACAATGAAATCCTGAACTTGCAACATGAAAATGGTCACAGCATGCTCTAAATCAACTTTGGAAAAATGCTTCTCAAGCTCCCACACCCACCAGCTTCTTTTCAGTCCATAAAAAATGAAAACACTGCAATTTAAAACTGGCTTTCATTTTACATGGCTCCATTCACAATAGTGCTCATACACGGAACCAGCATGACTACTAATAAAGCCGTACAATCTTAAAGAGAAGGAACAAAGGATGGGGGTCTGGCTTGGATGGGGTGTTCATTTATCAGCGGACACATTTCAAATCCTTGCCCCAGGCAATGGCTCGTGAAGCATCCTACGAGATAGCCCATTGGGACTTCTGCTGGAAAAGCAGAAAACCCTTTGATGAGCCCTGGAACATTACTGCACCTGTGTCTAATATGCTTGTGTAAGAATACCAACACCACCAGCCTTTGGATAATGAAAAAAAAACAAAACAAAACAAAAAAAAACAGACTGGCTAAAGATTTTCTTCAAACTCGATGTTAGCTATTGAAAATCTTCCACCAGTCTGCATCTTTGCCCTTGTGTTGCAGGTTTCCTAAATAATTCTTCTTGAAGCTGGAGAAAGAGTGCAGAAAAAAAATCTAGCCAGATGGATTTTCCTACAATGGCTACAGTTGGGCTTTTTTGTTCCATGTTTGACGTTGTGAGAACCTTCATTGTGTTAAAACACTAAAGACTAAGATACTCAAAGAAAATGCAGCTCAAAACAGAAACTGAAAAGTCACTACATGAGATAACTGTCTTCACTCCGAGAGAGGGGATTAAAGCTAAACAGATAATAAAGACAAAAGAGATTATTCAAAACGCCAACTTTGCACACTAATAGACTGCCCGTGTACCTTATGTGGAATTAACAGCACTATGCCTCATAACTGTAATGCATACAGTTTATCTGTTCTCTCATATGACTAAGATGTACGTTGCAAATACTGCAAGAGTAAACAACTGTCACAGCATTCTGATAATCCTCCTGCAAAGGATTAAAGCAAGATTACACCATGCAGTTGATCTGCAAAGATCAACACCGACATATTCCGACAGTGACTCAACTCTTGTCATTAACTCAATCTCAAATTGAATAACGGAGTGTCTGCAAATTTAAACTCCAAGCTGTTAAAAAGAAAGGACAGCTCTGGTTTTCATCATCACATGTTGATGTCCCAATCTACAACAGTGTGAGGCAATGTGATCCCTCTACTGTTGACTGAAACACAGTTTGTGCTTTCAGGCAGAAAAGAGCCGTGCTAATCAGAAGTCTTTGTAGGTTGTTCCAGGGAATCGAACGTCCGTAACAATCAGTGTACCAGAGAAAAGAATGCGCCATGCTCACACAAACATTCTGAAATGCTTTTAGCTGCAAATTTGTGGGACACTGTAAATAAACCAGCTGCTATTTTTGCTTCATTATAATGTTTCCCATTATTTTTCAGAACTTTCTCTCAGTATGATAGAAAGGAGACAGGACTAACGTGCCACAAAAATTAGGTACATGAGGAAAAGCAAAGACTTACCTGAGCCTCTCTTTGACACCACTTTCAGGCAATGGACCACGACGGCATACAGCAGGATAAGGAGAGCAATGGGAACTTTCATTTTTTTTTTCAACCAGTCCTATAAGGAAACAAAAGGAAAGTTTCAGTCATTACTCCACTCTGAGGCAAGCTGTGAATGCCCTGAATGAGTCTTAAGCCTCAAATAAATCATGGATAATGACTGGGAGGGGGTGCTGCAAGTTCAGTGCACTCAGATCAAGCCTCAAACACAAAATCGTTGCAGGTTGTGAGCCAATAAATGTCATTTTTACAAGACCTGAGGTCAACTGCTGCACAAAATCTTTAAATCCAAATAACTAATGAGCAACTCATAGTCTCCAATCTTTTTGTCTTATTTAGACTTGTGGCTGTCATCAAGCCTGGACTGTCCATTATACAAATGTAGACACACATCACTAACAAGGTGAACCTGGCTTTGTCGCTTTGCCAAACACCAGCAAAATTAATCGTACCTTCCTCTAAAGTTCCATGACATGATCGACTGTCCACCTCAGTCAGGATATTTCTCTGCAGAGCACTGTTTAGAGCAGCTGTATGAGGTTGTGCAAAACAACAGATTACACTCTCCCAGGACTACCAATATTGTAGATGACAATCACAATTGTGGAGTGATCAATAACGGGAGCTGGCATGGCATTTCAGTAGTTTTCACAGGTGTAATTCTCTCATCATGAGTCCAACTTTCTTTCTGAGAACCGGCCTGAGCCCCATTCCCTGTCCTTATTGCCAGAAGTCCCATTCCCATACTGGAACGTTGCAAATCCCATTCCCAAAGTAGCACCTTGTGAGTCCCCATTTCCATTCTGAATCCCTGTCAGCCGCACTCCCCATCTGGAACTTTGTGAGCCAACAGTATTCTTTCATGATTTTTTTCCTTCTTGAACACTTCATGAAATGCACATTGATTTTGTTTGGGCTACTAATTCCTGTCCCTGCTGCAGGCAAAGTGCTATCTCTCTTGGCTCAGAAAATTGCCCACAAAGGCTACAAGGGCACTTACATGGGCATTTGAGTCACGACAAAAGATTCTTCACATAGATTCCACAAAGCTGCACCAGAAAGCCTTAGAGGGGAAACCCTGAAAAGCCATAATAAGCCTTGAGACAGTCATAGAGGCATGCAAAACTGGCAAGAGGCCAGATGGCGACATAGCCATTTTCCCATCGTCAAAGGGCTATTGTTGTCAGCCCTTGCTCACTGCAACCAATGCCACCTCAAAAAAGCTACACGCCACCACACAAAAATCTTATCTTTTTAATTAGTTTTCCATGCTGGGTGCAAGTCTGCAACATTAGCACAAAAGCTATGGTCTCTTTCTTTGGTCAAAACAGAGCAGAAACGACTGAATCACCATTTCTGCTCAGTGTCCCTACAGCTCCCAGTGATATCCCAAACTGCTAGACATCAAAGCTAACACACATTAACACTGAAAAGGTTAAAAATGTGTTCCCGTGATGCATGGTAATTAATTTTGTTGATACTGAGCAGTAGTGCTCATTATAGCAGGGAAATATGCCTTGGTTTGTGATACTGATGAGCAAATAAGTCATCTTCTGTTGGGTAGACTGATCAGATGTCTATCTGCGCATGTGTGTGTATAGAGAGAGCAATAATTATGGATTAGGGGATTAAATATATTAAAGAATTACAAATGAAAACACAACATAGTGCTTTGCTGTAAGCTTGTGCATAGCCATTGATGGGGAAATGGCTCCAGAAGCCAGCCTTCACTAAGTGGTTTCAAGGGACACTGATCACACTTTTTTCTCTCCAAACTTATTGGGAAATCTACTACTTGTGTCTGATTCTGACTTAGTATTACTTTTTTTTAACAGAAGGTATAGCATGCAAATGTATAGAACTGAATCTCTAAAACTACCATCTCATAGCTTTCTTTTTCAGACCTAGGAATATGATGTGCACAGCTTAGCAGGTTTCCCATAACAGAAAATATGGTTGAATCTTTCTTTAATATCTTCATATTTCATCATGGAACTGATGAAATGCATTAAAGAAAACTGCCACCTATTAAATGAGGAAACACTGTGTGACACTCAAGGGCTTTTAAAGGTCAGACACTCAATAAATAATTTGTTACCAATACATCATACATCGGGTGTCAAAATTATTATAGTCACGATGTGTTCTTTAGTGAAAGAGCCAGTAAAGATGTCTGTCAGAGATATAATTAGGGACACAAAAGAGCAGGAAAAGCGAGAACACAGTGACCAATCTTCAACAAATGAACAGGAGTGGCGTGTCGAAAACTTAGGAAATCTTCAAAAACAAGAGACATCCTCGCTGAAAAATCCAGCCCCAGAAGCTTATCCTGCCAAGCATCCCGTGCATAGCGTGCCATTCATCAAAGGAAAGCTCATCCAAAAGGTGTTGTCAGTTGCCTTTCATTCTCTGATTGTTTTCTCCTCAAGCATCCTCTTTTCTGCCCTCCCTGACAGGGTTTCCTCCTCACTGGATTCATCCAAAATTCAATTACTTTCCAGGAAGGTTCAGCAAGAGAAATGGGGCACTCTCAGCACTCTTGGGGCTCGGAGTTAGCCCTGAGGAATGCATCTCCCTCTCTTTCTCGCGTGCAAACAGTTTCGGCAATCAAGGACCGAGGCTTTACTGCATTACTACAGCTTTCCAGATGGATATGGAGATGATGATTTATGCACAATTCTCATTTCAACTCTAACTTGTACACTCTCTCTCTCTCTCACACACACACACACACACACACACACACACACACACACACTGTCTCGATGGCTACATTCACACCGCAGGCCTTCATGCCCTGTTCTGAATTGTTGCTCATATCTGACTTTTTCTGGATAACTGTTCATATCTAGGATGTAACTCATATCCGATACCGAGATGAACTGACAGCGATGTTTAAAAGCCAATAACAAAAGATATCATATTTCTTTGTGCACCTACACTTTTCCTGCTTGTTTTGAACACATTTCACACTTCAGTTTTGGTGTGTGCCTTCCAGTTTTGACTGATCTGCGGCGCCTCCTTAAGTACTAACTCAGATATTTTGCTTCCTTCCCATTCTTCAGTATTGTTGTCCTCCATGATAACACTGACAAGCTGCTGTGGGCGCCAAAACATTGTGATGCTAGCAAATTCCAATTTGAGCATTTACATACACTGTCGCATGTAAATCACAGAGCCGTGGGTCCCAATTTGCTCCACTGATCCATGCCGTCTAGATTGCAATTGAAATACCATAAATATAAGACAATATGTTTATCTGGAAATCAGAAAAAAGTGAGGTTGACCTATATGCAAGGACTCAACGACTATGTCATTATGAAATCAAAACAGCAGGTGCCGACATGGTGCCAGTCAGGTCAGCGGTGAAGACAACGCTTGGTGGGAGGAGCTGAGAGAGAAGAGCCAAGAGAGTGACAATAGTGAGAGTGAACACAGCAATGCACAGTACCTCTGTGAGTAATATTAAAAAAAATAAATAAATAAAAAAGCAAAAATTCCAAAGAGACAACTCCAGCCAAGTTGCCTGTAGCTTAAAAGAGTTAGGCTAAAGAAGTCAGCTTCTTTCTATTTTTATTTTCATTTTTTCCCCTCTATTTAATTCCAATCTAGGCTTTTTCCCAGTCAGATTTGTTTAAAGTTTTGCTTCAAATTAGTTTCTGCACTAGTCTACAGTTAGACTACATTCACTTTTAAATGCACTGCAGTGTTCTGATGGTTTGGTTTTGATTAATCAAAAATATGCAGTAAATCAGCCTACCTTTCTTTCTCTATGATTTATTTATTTTGGTCAAATGTTTTTCTTTATATTAAAAACAAGATTTGCTCTAAAAAAGTCTTATTTTTCCAAAAAACTGGTGTTGCAAAGGAGCACTATATTGTAATCAAGGTCTTATATTCAGGCCAATGTGATAATATGACTGTTTAGATTTTTGCTGTCCTCACTGATTAACATGAGAACTGTGTCACAAAGGAAAAAAAAATCCAACTTAGTACACTTTCAGCAGCACTGACCCTCGCACTCTCTCTTTCTCACTTCCTCACTCTCTCACCACCTTCTCTCTCCCTGCCTCACCGACCTCTCTGACTTCTCCCTTCCTCCTACCTCAAGTTGGAAAAAGTGATATCTACTTCGCCTGGTGAGTTATTAACATTTCTATTTGTGAGGAACACTTTTAAGCCCTTACACCCTTGGCTGACACACACACACCCACATGATTCTGTGCTCTCCACACTGAATTATTACATTTTAGATTATCTAATAACTCTGTATCCACAAGCCTCTATGTTCTTGACACTCACAGGGTAAAAAGTGAGGGAAAGGAGGTTGCCTCTGCAATTCAATCCACTTCCTTGAACATGCACAACATGGAAAATGTCTTGAAATAAAGTTTTCTCTGCATTAGTGTGAAACCCCAGATGTGGCTCATTTACTGCCAAGCAACAGTTAGTCCAAAAACAGAACGTGCCACGTGCCCAATTTATGGATGAATTATGAAAACTGAAATCCTTTTTCTTTTTTAAGATTTTTTTTTTTTTTTTTTTTTTGGCATTTCTGCTTCATTTGACAGTCACAGTAGAGATAGACAGGAAAGGCAGGGGAGAGAGAGAGAGGGAACGACGTGCAGCAAAGGACCTGAGGTCGGATTCAAACCCCGGACGCTGCGATTGGGACTAAGCCCTGGTAAATGGTGCACGCGCTTTACCGGTGAGCCACCGGGGCACCCTGAAATCCTTTTTCTACAAAAAAAAAAATGTCCATGTGGAGCCACAGTGTGTAATAATTTACTAACATAAATTAGGCTATTAGTAATTTGTCTTTCTTTGCTCAGGCTGAAAACTAGACATTTACATATAGCTATATAAAGACATACTCTCTATACCCTGACCTTAATCCATGGTACCTTAATCCTTGGATTCACATCAAATTTAGTGTGACAATGACTGGCGTATGTGTTACTTCAAGTGAAGACTTCCGTCAGACCAACCAATGAGCACTCTGAGGTGCCGTTTACACGACAACGGTTTTCACAAAGAATGGTAAACTTTTGTTGCGGTTTGGCCTTTCATTTACACGACAGCTGCGTTTTAGGTGCTTGAAAACGCAAACTTTTGAAACCGGGTTCCAGAGTGGAATTTTCTGATAACACCACTTACCCGCCACTGTGTAAACTGGCAATATGAAATTCTTGTGAAAACAATGACAACACAGCCCCACTTCGCACATGACTATGACGTTTTCAGCCATGCGCGAACAGGAAAACAACAACAACGCCGCACCGCCAAAGCATTTGTACGCAGGCGTGCGGTGCTACTCTGTGGTGTTACATTGTAAAGTTATACCGCCACCCACTGGCCTGGCATGCACACTACAGCATTTGTTGTAGTTGTTTTTGCGGATCCGTGTGTACGAGGTTCATTCTCACAGCGTTATTGTATAAACATGGAACTTTTTAAAAACACAAAGGAATAAGTTTTCCGTTTTCATCAGAACTGTTGTTGTGTAAAGAGGGCCTGAGTGACAAAAATTATTACTGCCTAAGTTTAGCATGGAAGTCAGCAAGTTAAATAGTTCGTTAACTACTAACTTGCTACCTAAACTAATTTCCATCCAAGGCTTAGACGCATCCATTTGGTCTGCTGCTGTGTGAACTTCAGTGTTATGTACTTAATTGTGGGTGCCCTGTAAAAATAAAAAGATAAATGTTTGTATAATCTAGGGCTGACAACCATTCTGTAAAATGCAGGAAGGTTCCTTGATTGGGATGCAAAAAGAGACATTGTATTGGATCTATGAGGGATGAGTTTGCTCCATATTTTTCAGAATCACATCAGTAAAAGTGCATAGGAAAGACCAAATTAGATTGTTAAATCAAGCTGATTGAAGAAAAAACTGTAGTAGAAGGAAACCCTCCTGCGCTGTTTGATTACAAAGTTGTTGTTTTTGTTTGTTTGTTTGTTTGTTTGTTTTTAAAGAAACAGGTGTGGGACTGCTAAACCACTGAAATTGAGTATAAACAGTCAGCTGGTTTAGAAATCACATGATACTGGCCCCCATGTGAAAGTTAACAATGGCATAGTCACATAAACAACATTTTATTCCATCATATTCTAAACTACATCTTCATACTGAAATGTAGTAAGACGCACTGTATTTTAGGTAATACTTTTCAAAATAAAATCGCTTACTCCTGGTTGTTGCAAACCATGTGCTTTTCTGTTTGCAGTGCTTTCTCGTTGTTGATGATGCATCTGCCAGTCTCACCGCCTTGTTCAAGAGGGGGAAGCGGCACATGACCGGGCGATTTCAGTTAAACAGAGTTTCCAACACAGCCTACCCGGTGTGCCATTGGCATATTTGGCGTACAAAAAGAGCGCAGCTAGTCTGTTCCACAACTACCAAAAAAGAAGCTGCACATCTCTATTTTCTCTCACTGCCTATGAGCAGAGTGAGTAACAGTGTTGCTGTGATACACCTGACAGCAGTAGAAGATTATCTCAATTATGTTGTTGTTATGATGCATTCCACTTACAAATCCCTTTACAATATTTACTATACAGCAAATTTTTGTGTGGCTATATTTTGATTGTAAGGACTATTAACTAATAACTGGCACATCATCAGTCAAATTTTAGGTTATTTGTAGGCCTGTCCCCTGAAAGATTTAAAGTCAAATATGAGTCACAGACCTCTGCAGTCAATTCAGAAGGTGGGGTCGAAGCTGCCCTGTTAGTTACTGGGAATTGCAATATAACAATAAAACCAGACACAGTCTCTTAAAAATGCACAGGAAATATATTGCAATAGGAAATGAAAATATTATATGTTTAATGTATGTTTAAGTGGTCAATGCACAAGTAAGTGGATTAACTGGAGAACTGTGGAGGACAGTACTGAAGCCATCCACTGGGCCGTCCACTGAGCTAGGGGAAGAAAAATGAGGACTGCTATCCAATGCTGGTGAAAGCAGCCAAACGGAAAACGTGCGCGGTAGGAGCAGGAGAGGATTTTATTTGTCATAATGAAAGGCCCACTCTAACTTGAATCTGGAAATTGTAAGTCGTGTACAGCCCTAGCTATTTGTAGGCATACAGCAAATGCTATGACATAATGTCTCCATTCCCGAGGGCGTTCCGTATTTTTGTTTGTGGAATTTGGGAACCCTGGCCCAATGTCTAATGACTGTATGATGTACATCTTTTAGGCGTACACAGCAGCAGGACTTAGCTGGGCGGTGGCTCTGCACAATTTTCCACACTAAGCATGATAAGTTCAAAATGCCTCCCATGGGAACAATACAGGTCTGCTTATTAAATTAACATGTGGCCAAATGCACTATTGGCTATACAATGAAACAGCATGTAGCTTCTTTACAACTGCACTGTTGAAATTGCACTATGGAAACTATCAGTGACAAAAGCGTATACTGGTGAAATATAGCAGACGTATCATTTTTCTTATTTTATTTTTTGGTTTAGGAGTTGAGAGCCACCAGTCAAGTTGGCAAAAGCCACTTCTAATGAATTCTGCGGAAAAGATACACAGTCACACACTCATACACCCACATGCACACACAAACGCACACATATATGTGTGCAGATGCACGCACACATGTACACAAACTGCCACAGCAGTCATGTCCAATTCTCAGTCCCATTCCCTGAGCTGCCTGCTAACCAGCTTCTTTATCCTGCTTGGCTGTCAGGAAAATAAGGCTGACATTAAATGAACGAAGCTCTCTCATTGGATATTCCAGGCCATGGCTGAGGGGACTGAGGGAGAGCTCGGCTGAATCTCTGAGAGGAAGAGGTGAAAGGGGAAGAGAGGATGAAGGAATGCTGGGAAAAGCAGAAGAAGAGCGGGTGAAGAGAGAGCAACTATCATGCAAGCGCTATCATGAGATTTCAAGCTGCCCTGCACGGATACACACTGAGGAGCAAAAAAGAAATAACTGGGAAATAACACAACTTAGATTCCCCCCAAACCAGATCAAACATCTATCTTACATTTTTCATACCATGTCCTGATGTTACTGATGATGAATTTTACTGATGTGACTGGCTCTGCTGTTTAGATTGTGCAACAGTATGAATGAACTAATGAGCTAATTTTGTAATAGGGGAATAAGACAAAATTGTCACACCACTAGCACATAAAGCATCCAGAAAACTGATGAGCTGAAATCATTTTCACTGAGGACAAATTTATGGGACCTCACAAAGTAAATATATAGCAACACAATAGATAATGTAAAGATCTACTTGTCAAAGGAAATAGGTTAAACTGAGTTATAATTTAAAATGTTGATTTTTCAGTGGAAACAATTTTAAGCTGGCAAAGACTGGAGAGATTTTGTTTGCTCATGGTGCTGATATAGCTGTGGGATGACCATTCAAAGCTATCTTAAAGTGTTAAATTAACTCTGATGGGTGTGTATTTATATAAACACCAGCATAATGCTGATCTTTTACGCATGCAGAGTGAAATTAACACTGATGATTCTGCTATGTGGCTACATCACAGATCTCTTAACAGTCATTGGTTTTTGCACCTTGAAGGGATGCTATCAGGCTCAAAACAGACTGCTCTTATAAACAGGATACAGGCAATCCATTTCCCAGATCATGCCAAACATACACAGCGTTTGTAGGGCTGTACTGAGGTTTTGACAGTTGCATTATTCAAGCATTATGCAATTACCATCACCAGTGCTGCACAGCCACTGCACATGAAAGTGGAGGCGACAAAAATTGTCTCTTTCAAATAGCTCGTCTCTTCGCTGCCGATCTGTTGGATTCACTTTTAAAAATAACCCAACTCATGCTTTATTCTTACAGCAGCTGCGTGAGAAGCCCTGCATCAATTGACTTGGATTAGCTGGAGGTTCTTTGTGTAACAGAGTCAGGGAAGTCGTGTGAACTCAAATGCGTGCCTATTTTTTTTTTTTTCCTGGCTTGATCACTACTCCAGATGTCAATCAATCTGCTCAGCGCAGTCTGGGGTCAGCGTTTAAAAGGGGGTTCACCTTGGGAGGAAGCATCCTTGCTGGTCCAAATGGCACCTGTAACTCCTTGTGCAGCAGGAGTATCTGAAGTCTAACATTAGCGCTAACTTATCCAACCGCAGCAGCAGTAGAGTAACATTCCCAGTGAAAAATAAAATCAACTGCGTTAGCATGACAATTCATCAATCAAAGGCTGAAGCTTCCAGTGCCAATGATGAGAAATTTACAGGCCGACACATTTCCTTCCTTATCTCTCTCACACACACAATCTGTAATAAACCCTGTCCGCGTTCCGTCACTACGTCAGAGTCATGGACTTGCGCGTCAGGAGCTTCTCAGTTGATTGACTGTTTCCCGCAGTGAGAAGCCTGCCAAATTGATGCTGTCTTTTTTTCCTTCCTTAAGTTCAGGGTGTGCATTCATAAAACTATGCAAGTACTTTCATATGTTGTTTGGCTGCTCGTATTGTTAATGAATGTTTCTAACTTTTGTATTTGCAGAGATATTTATAATTTAAAAGATTAATATGTTACACAAGCACCCAAATTGCTGGTTGTTTATTGATTTGGCCAGCTTTGCAGTCAAATTAATAACGTTTGAGTGTATTTTTAACTGTTATGCCTAATATTACTACTGGATTGACTTTTGAGATACAGATAATGGTCTTCATTTTTTTTTATTTGTACTGCATTTTTACTGACCCTTTAATTTCCCTATATTATGCGAGAGTTGGCAGGTTTATTTCCTACCTTGAGTGCATGGGATTTTAGCTGTAAATCCCTTATAATAATTAGAGCAATTATACAATTATTATTGTTGGTTTATGCCTAAGTAACTCTGAGTAATGCAGAAATGTTATAATATATCTTGTTTATTTTCAGACTCCCCCACACCCCAACACACACACGCACAGAGATTTCCATAACCTTTCAGTTTCAAATATGGTCACATTCCTTTGGACACATCTTCCTCTGTTATTAAAGGAGGCACATCAGTCCAACTTCCTCTAGTATTAGAGCGGCACGTCTGCTTTTACAACAAGAAAAAGCATACAGGAGTTGTAACAAAGAAGAATAGCAGTGGCATAACACTGGTTATAAATAGAAACCTGCACAAAAAAAAAAAAAAAAAAAAAAAAACAGAAGAAGAATACAATGTCCTGGCAATACCACCAGGCTGTTAAATCACTTGGGTTGAAAACAGTGTCGTGTGTAAGGGGCAAAGGCAGGGAGTGATTTAAGGGGGAAAGAAAGAGGACTGTCAGATTATTAACACAAGTTAAAAAAACGTGCCCCCTACAGCAACTATAACCATTAAGGCTGCCATGCATTTATCTCGCTGAATTTTAACAAATCAACCACTGGGAACAACAACCTTGATCCAGACGCAGGGCAAACTCACCCAGCCAACAGCCACAGAGGCGAAACAAATTAAACCTTCAGACAAATAACGATAAAAGTCCTTTTTTCTAACAGCCAAGCGTGCTTGAAACTGTATAGTTAACACGTGTGACCGGATGTGTGAATGTCATCCACCACTTGAAAATACACAAGTTCAGCTTTCATTAATAATGAATGCCTAAGCCACTTAACTATATAGCATTTCCATAATGACAGTTAGAAAACTACCTGATTTAAATTTTAATGATGGATATATGTGGCCCTTGGTCTGCTGGATTTAAATATGGAATAGCAGGCAAAGTCCGTGTTGCATTAGAGTGAAAATTCAAACTAAACAAAGCACAACACATGCTTCTCCTCACAGGGGCAGGGGGACTGAGGTGAGAAACAAAGAGCACTTGGCAAATCACTGTTTGTCTGTGTACTGAAAGGGTTCATAACCACACAGCAGAAGTAGTCAAACACACAAAAACAATAGAGTTGCTCAATTATGGCAAAAATAATTATTTTGGTCAATACTGGGATCACAATTACTCAACAAGATTACTCACTGACTTTGGAAACACCATGCATTTACTGAACTCAAAAAAATAATGTCATTTTAGCAGTGGATTTCCTTGAACTTTAAATATAACTGAATATCACTGTAGTGGAGAAAATCAAGGGGGCTTTACATTTCTGTGTTTTTTGTTCCCTTATTGTTTGGTGATAGATCACTTCTATTTAATGGATATTTGAGTTCTGATGTGAAACAAATATGATTGTCTAATGGTGGAGTGGAGGGAAGTTGGGTTAATAATGTTAAATATGTCCGCTTTTATCAAACAAATGTTTTGAAACAAGCAGACATTTCTAAAGTTGCCTATCACACTGGGCAGCAAAACAGCAGGTCTGTAAGCGGAGGGTAGCTACAGGTGCCATATTGAAGGGTGTGTGTAACTTGGGGGCATATGGGGTGTGTGTCACAGCAGCGTGAGCGGTGTAAAAGCAGAGAAGGTAATGAGTAACAGCAAGAAGCGTAAAACTGTGTTTGTTCACTGAAGTAAGCAGAGCAGCCATGAGGAAGTTATCTCTAGTCTTGTTTATGCATTAAGAAAATCATGACTTTGTCTCCCACTCCCTTGGATATTTTAATCACAACTGCAAAGCATTGATCAGGTACCATGAGTTGGCCAGTCGGAGTTGTGCTGTCCTCTTCTTTTCATCGTTGTTTGGTTGCGCTATGTTACAACGTGGTGGAAAAAGTAGCTCACTACAGGGAAAGCTACGTTATTTAAAAATAGCAAGGCTACCACAAAGCAACTGCGAATAGTAGCATTTCCAAACAAATGAATCGGTTATACCTTTCTCGTCAACTAAAGACTCTCTTTTCGTCATTTTGGCTTGAGCTGAACAAAACATGCCATAGCCTTTTAGGGAGGGGAAAAGCACACTGCTACAAAGGAAAGGAGTGTCCTCGATTTACAACCCAACAAAACAAGAGCACCATTAAAAAACAGAATGCAGGAAAAATTTATATCAATTATCCAAAAATTTAAGGCAAAAATCGCCATTGAAAATTGTTGGGCTGGGCAATTTGTTTAATTGCCCAGCCCTCATACACAAACACACACCTCAACAGGCAAGCCTTTAGGCCCCCACCCCCTTTTTTTCCTCTGAAAACGTCCCCTACATGTCTGAATGCCAAACCGCCCTGCAACCAAAAATAAACTTAAGTGGTGAGGTGGGCAGACATGCTGTAGTTACCACTGAGAGCTTAGCGGCACAATGCAAATAAGCTTTCACACAATAACAGACGACCCACATCTCCATACTAGGCAGCCGAGATTCAATATCGGAGGACGAGGAGTGTGGTGTCCCTAGGCCCTTCTTGTAAAGTGGCCCATAAATCAAGAACCCTGTTGAGAGCTGGTCTCTATGGGTCTGCTGCAGCAGGGGGGAAAAAGACCCACTCTTTGGCCGGGGAAAAGGCACACAGCTAGCACCATCACATGTAATTTAAAAGATGTCTTGGCAGCACACAATTATTATGATCATTACAGAAACTGGGAAATCAGTATGTAAATGATCAACTCAGTTGATCCTTGGGTAATATAACTGGCTGAAGGTGTTCAGTGGTACATGTTACAGAACTGGGTCAAATTTGAAAATACTTTCAAGAGTTGGTTTTAAACAACTTAGCTGCCAGACAGGTAGGTTTTGCCCCATGAAGTGTCACATTAAGAAAATTTAGACAATCAGGAAAGGATGTGAATGTCAATTTACTATCCTTTATCTGTCCTGGTGTTGTATATAAAACCCATCTGGTACAAGAGGCGAGCTACAATAAATGGTTAGAATTAGCTGCAAATACTACTTGCAGCAGGTCTTGCAAGTTAATGGCTAATGTTAATGAAGCGCTCCTTGATTTCACTCACTATTAACCCCTTGATGTAGTTACCATATTTGTAGCTTCGCCTTGCTCATTGGCTCAACCGTAGCACAAATACCTCAGGGATGGAGGTTTAATTCCATTTGGGGCCACCCATACATATATGTAAGACACAGGATAAAAACTTTAAATGCTTTACTTAGAATTACACTCCCCTAACTGGTCTTACGAAAGGTTGTGCTGAATTTCCTGAATATGAATGAAATCCACTGACAATGCAGATGAAAATGTGAATAAAAATGGCAGTTATAGTGTTGTTTTGATAACATTAAACAAAGGAAAAAAGACAAAGTGTCTCTTCTGGTATCTGAATACGGCCTGTGACTCCATCAGGCTTGTACAGTAATGTAGTTGAGGTCTCCCCTTTTCTGCAAGCTGACAAATGTTGGGTTTTGCTCTCTTTGTATCCCCATATCATTGTAAGGAATGTCACAACAAAACCTTCATGAATGAGTAAGCAAAGGTCCAACAGAGAGAGGAGGGGAAATGGGAGGAAAAATTGCTCATTTTGCTTCCCCTGGCATGCAATTTCCATCCTCTATCCACATCTCTCTAAAAGCTATCTGAAACACATCAACCTCATCTTTCTAGGCTGGATGGGCCTCATAGGATCACCTCCAGACATGGCAAGAAAACAGCGCGGCTGGAGAAAAAGGATGAAAATGATAATTCCATCTTCTCGCCACAGCAGTGGATTTCTCACTCTATTGCTGATTAAAAAAAAAAAAAAGAAAAAAGAAACACTCATCTTAAACGTCACTGGCCCTAAGCAAAGAAAAATATATTAAGGGAATTGATCACACCTTGGATGGCTATTTCATCAGAGGAAGTGGGACACAAGTATTTCATTGCCTCTTTCCTTTATCTCTACTATGTGTTACAATTGACCAGCATCACCATTAAGCACCAGGGGTGCTATGCAGTGGCTGACCCTGTGCGCTTGAATTTCCTGTTGCAATAAATGAGGAACTAAAGCACTTTGCAACTGCTTTTGATTATATTCAACTTTATGCTACACTTCTTACCCATGACACACACACATGAATTCGCTGCATGTTTTCTGAGCAACAATGTAAAGAGACAGCAGGAAAATGACTCCATTACCTTTCTTTTATTGCTATATTAAGCGTTGCGCTGTTAGGATAGGAATGGCATCACACACGCAAAGTAAATAAAGCTTGGTCTGCCTCCTTGCAGCCACAGACACTTGACTTGGTTCATATCAGTACACGGAGGCATTCACATCTATCGAAGATCGAGGTCTAAAAAATAAGTGGCCCATGAAAATGATTTGCTGGGAAGAGAATGCGTTTTGATACCCCTCTGCTGAATAACAGTGGGGAAGGACACACCGAGCGCTTGAGGGCCACAAAGTGAATGGGGGCCAATTTTGAAGGCCATTTATTTTTCAGCACAGCCTAGTCTGCCATCGGCAACTGATCAGGGTGGCCACACTTTCAAATGGTGCTACAATCATTCCGTGACCCACCCAACTCTAAAGGCAGCACATTCAAGCCGGACAAAGCAAGCCTCTTAAGTTGGACTCTTGACCTGAACTTACCTAAGCTGATGTGGCTGCAGCATCGTGAAGTGAAATCTATTATGAACTGGATGAAGTGAATTCTTGAAGATTTGTCAACGGAAGATGTATACGAAGTACAGTAACAGGAGATTTGCCGTATTCACCTCGGCGTCATGTTTAGTTAACTGACGTCATGAGGGGGATTAGATGTAGAAATGCAATTGACTCCAATGTTAAAACTCCACAGTAAAAATACTATTTCAAGAGTAAAGCTAATCACAGTCACAGCTGGAAATCATCTCTGTAGCTACAGTAAAACATTTCCCATGGCTGAATTATGTTTTATTGCTTTAGTAGGAATGAGAGTCGATCAGCAGAGCAGACATTTGCCTCCATTCGTTTTATATCATGAAAAAGCGACAGTTAAACACATTAAAAGTCTTTTAATAAGGGCTTTGAAATTATAATAATATGATCTCTGTCATTTCATTCAATACTACTCTTCAAATAGTATTTTTACAGCTGAGTTTTATCACTGGAGTCTATGGCACTTCCGCATGGAGTCCCCCTCATGGCGTCAATAATAGTGTGGTTGTATTGATGTTACCACATTCTGGTCACAGTTTGTCTCACCTTGTCTGAAAAGCTACAACACAGACCCAAGCATTGAGGAATATCGGGCTTTGATGTCTTTAGAAAGTCACTGAAGTAAATCAAGTGACTCCACTACTTCCTAATCTGTCTCAACAGATAGTTTAAGAATGAACAGGGACAGACCTGGGTCAAAATGTGGTTGCAAATTATTCTTAATGTTTGTTTTAACCTGGTTAGAGTGTCAAATGGGCAGGGTTCACTGCATCAGGACAGTGCAACTCACACAAGGTCGGCTAAGTATACAGTCACAGAAAAGCTTGCGAAATTGACTTTTAAATAGTTCCTTCTGCTTGTCTGGACTTACATGTATATACAGTGTATTTTATGTAGAAAACTGTAAGCACTTGACACATTGCTAGGCTAAAATAAACCATGAAACATATTTGTAAACTATATGGCTGAGCTTGGGACAAGGGCAAACTAAAATTTTGGTATTCATCCTTTCGTAGTCACACTTCTTCTTAGTATGGGCAGGGTGACAAGGCCAGACATATTGTAATCTACTTGATCTACCATACTTGTCGATTCATGATGAGAGGCCTGCAACAAAAATAAATAGCTTTGTATCAGATCAATGCCCAATGATTGCCAAATAGGCAATGGAAAATGGAACAAGGCATGGGGAAAGAGGCTGAAATCTCATCTTCACGGGAATTGGATTTTTTCAAAAGATTTAACTGGGAGAGCCTCAGTTATGCATGTAGTTCACAGCTGGTGATACTTAGATTTCACAATAGTCGATAAGTCTGAACAGTATTGAACAGTGCCAAGCAGAAACGGTAGGTGCAGGAATTGTGTAACATTTATGATTGATGGAGGCAATTGTACACATGCACCTGCACATACATACAGACACATGTGCGCATACACACAAATACACACATACACTCACAAGCTTACACATTTGGATCAGCTTCCAGTATTTCCATTTCCCTCTGAGGAGTATTAATGTAATCTAATAACCATGATTGAGATGCTCCTCTCAACTTCCTCCCCAACGCTCTTCCTCACAAATCCTCATCAATTGCTCCAATCACTCCTCGCTCAGACCCAATGTTCCACAGCTAGACAACCCTTATTTCCCACCACATTAATGAACTCTTTCATTTGAAAGCCTTTGACTGTCCGCCCCTTGATTGCAGAGTCCAGGCCAATAGGCCTTGGCGACAGCTCCTTGAAAATTAAAAGTATCAATCAAGACAGGAAGAGGGAAAAAAAGAGGTGCTTGTGATGTCTTCAGATCCTCCTACGTACCGGAGCAAAGCTGCCCTGGGTCAATTACTATTTGCAAATACTTTTCATGGCTTGTTTAAGCCTACATTGGTGCCGGATGGAAGGGGTTTGTCACATCAGATGAAAGAGAGTAACAGAATTTATGAAACCAATTACAGCAAAGTAAAAGGCAGTTTCTGATATTTTTTCAACGTCATGTTGTAAACCTCACAAATCTCAGGCACCAAGCTGGAAAAAAGCAAAACAAATGCTAAAAACTGTTTCCAACATACAAATTTGTTGCTAGACCCCCACACCTACACATACATAAAACTAATAAATAGCAAAGCAACTATGTAACTCAGTATAATTACTCAATTTCCAGTTGAATCCCCGGTGGTCACTCCATGCCACTGCAACTTAGTGTTTAATGAATCTATATATATATTCTAAAACTGTGCGGTCCACCTGTGTAGTTGTAGTTCTGAAATGTGCATGGTTAACCACAGAGAAGTATTCTGATATACAACTGATACCCTTTACATTTCGCATGGCTATTCAAAGTTTAGTTCAAGTGCATATTTGAAATAAACCTACCAGATAATGAAACCTGCCTCTACTAATAAGCACCAGTGCATCTGTTATACACAGAATGCCCTTTTCACCCCAAGTTTAGTCCATCAGTGAACACAAGAGGAATTCAATGCCACCGGGTAAACTTGACCAGCATAAAAAAGCACTAACACTGGATGACATAATCTCTGTTTAAATCAATTCCTGTGTGGGAGCACGACTCAGCTCAATATGTAGCTGCAGGGTGTCTGTTAAGTGGCCACTGCCACTTACCTATTAATTCATGTGCTACTGGTCGCCTCTGTGGCAAGGCTTAAGTCCAGATGTTAGAGATGAATAAAGATGTTATTAAAATAACATTATTCCCCCTGTGAACTGAGAATATGTTATCCAAGGCAGAGAGTGTCGAGGGGGGTCATTAAATCTGTCAATGTGGAAAGATTTGCAGTGAGCATGACGCATGTGTATTTGCATCCTTTGAGGAGCAAGATGGAGTGTTTGAAGAGAGCTGCCAATGTGACACAGACACCTACTGTTGACAAAATTAAAAAATGAAATATGATGAATGATGTACTGGTTGACTGGGTGGGTGATATTGCCGCTAGGTTTTGGCCTTGGAGGTGGTTACCTATAGACAAAAATACATACGAGCAGCCTCTCCATTTCTCTGCAGCAGTCGAATTTTAAACTGGAGAGATGCAACTTGCAATGCTACCTTCTGCATCTCTGTCATAATGGGTAAAGGGTGGGTGTCTCAGTGGGTTTTTATTGCCCAGCATCTGCTCCAGCTTTAAATCAACATCACTACCTCGAATCTGGAAAATGCTTAACTGGCAAACACCAGTATGGTCAGTGCCACGAGTGTCAGTGTGTAGCTCCAACATCCATCTGGGCAATTATAAGCCATCATCCTTCCAGGCAGGGGAGGCAAGCTGAGGATAGAGGAGAGGAAATACTAACAAATAACGAAAGAGCAAGAAAGAGAGAGACAGACAGAGAGCGAAGACGGGAGAGAGAGAGAGAGAGAGAGAGAGAGAGAGAGAGAGAGAGAGAGAGAGAGAGAGAGAGGAGCCCACTGGCCAAGCAATCACTCAGCAGAAATAATTTGAAATAACTAACCCCTGTTTCTTCACGCCTCCCCCTCTGACACACACACGTCTTGCGTGCACACGGTGACATGCGCATGTACGCAAACAGGCATACACCCACAAACGCGCGCGGGCACACAAACACATGAAAAACACGCACGCAAACACACACACACACACACACACACACACACACACACACACACACACACACACACCATTGAGGCACCGGGGCAATATGCAAATGCGCGCAGTGTTTTACAGTTTATCTTGGGGAAAAATGATGAGCGCAATTAACTGTTTGCATCCACTGACACAATATATTGGTTTTGCTTCGATAATTAACTATACTAATGAATACAGATGACTTCAGCGATTCAGCTCCACGTACCGCAGCCTTGAACAGTTGCACTGAGAAAGACTACGTCCGCAGCTGAAGCAAAAAGAGGGACTGCGATTCATGCGTAACGGGATGAATAACGTGTTCGCTCCAAATGCGCATAAGTGCCGCATATTAAAAAACCTTGAATCCCTTTGGTAAAGCGCACGCAGAAGCGGGCGATGCAAACCTGTGCACATGAAATTGTGTTTCAGAATTAATTAATAGCGGATGTCAACAAGCTGACTGAAAATATACCCAGAGAATACAGCGAAACCATTTAATTAACAAACTTTGCAAACCCAAAGGAAACGAATATTTAACTTACCCACAAGCAGTTTCCAAATGATAGCCGTACACTCTGCCGTCAGTTCTGATAACACCACACCATCACGGTGTATCAGAGCCTGTTTTGGTTTAGAGAGTAAATCAAGATGAATAACCTATTTTTTTTTTTAAATATTTTTTTCAAAGAAAATCCCAGCTGTGAAATAGTCCAGCTCTCCAAAACGCAATGCCTGTCCCAAAATCACATAGTGCCAGCCTTCACTGGCGCAAATGGGACCAGAAAAACACCTGCAGTCGGTCACTTTCAAACAGCAAGAAAGAAGAAAATCAAGAAAATCATGTCTCTGATTTGGCAAATGGTCGACAGAATCAATGAAGGGCAATATCAGACAAGGCAATTAGTCTGAAAATTCTGTTAAATCAGTTGCTCAACCGTTCCCAACCACGCAGCCCAGGCAGGTGAGCACCGTTTTAAGCAGGACAACACGACCGCAAATTTCCAAAGTGATGTGTAGAAAAAGCCACATCAGATGTCTCTCTCTCCCTCTCTGTGCCGCTGTCAACACGAGCTGCGTCAAGCCAAACGTAGATAGCTTGGACATCACCGGAAATTAGGGGATTCCGCTTTCAAAATGAAGGCGTCAAATTTATCGCTCATGTGCATCTTGGTGTGCAGATCAACATAAACTATTTAAATATTAAGGTATTATTAATGTAAGGTTAAACTAAAATACAGTGGCCTGTGAATTCTGTAATTGTGAATTTTTAGGCAATCTTACATTTAATATCTTAAAACCGCAAAGGTATGACTATGTAGGCTACTGAGTCTGTCAGCGCGGCTTTTATTTTGAAAGCGATGATTAGAAGTGGGACTTTCTTATTCTGCCTGACTTGACCGTGGTGCCAATGTGAACGCTCACAATCCGACCTGCGTTCCTCTGGAGTCTTGATCCTCTTATGGCGCACTGTCTAAAACCTTCCCAAACAGCGCCGGGAGGGGGGAGAAACACCGAAAAAAGGGTAGACCGAAATCAGCCCTGAGAGATAAAGTTGTACAATGTGAACTGGTTTTACCATGTAGATGCTGAGAGGATGATGCTCTGCTCGCTGCAGACACAACGGGCTGACGGGCAATGCAGTGCAGCTGAAGTTTGAGGATAGGCGCACTGCCGCCCAATGGAAATAATTGAAAAGATCAAGTCTTGAACATGTAGCCTACACTACGAAAACATCCTATTCACAAGTCATATTTCTATCTTATTTGTTTTTAAACAGTGGATTTTTTTTCCAGAATAATCCTTACGCTTGCATTGGCATAAGATACTTACATTTGACTGGAGAAAATTATTGATAGAAATGAAACTACACTGGAAACAAATCGAAAATTCTCACCACATTTGAAGAATTTATTTTACTTAGGCTATACAAAAACTAAGAATTTAAGACTTAAAATGAGTCCAATTAATTTATTACAGTGAAGATTTTTGCAAGACATTAACTGCCCATTTTTAAGAACCACTAAAAAAGCACAGGTCTTCAAAGGGATCTTTGGTTTATGGGATTTCAGAAGACTGCATTACAACCATTAGTGTGGAATAATCTGGGAGAGCTAAAACAAGCCAAAGTCCCATTTAATTATGTAATAGAGCTGTGTGCCACATTGCACACACCAGGCCTTCGACTGAAATGGAAAGGGGCCAAATTCATACCCTATGGTCCATTAACACAAAATTAACTCATTTTTTTCTCATCTTGTTCCGATAGGCTTCTGAACACAAACATGATTTTAGTGATCATTTGATGAGCCAAACATAAAACTAGGGAAGCTCCAAATGCACTGACAAATGGGTCTCTTTTGAGAAATTAACATTCTCTCATTTATTATTCAAAGAGGTTTACACCTGTTTCCCTCCAAATGTGACACCACCACATTTTTGTTTTATGAAGATTTACCACGATCTTAATACCATCTTCCAGTTATCTTTTCTTGTTAAAAATTAACTACAGACTATGACAAATATGACACATCCACTGGAGAAGAGTGAAAGGATTTGAAACTGAACACTTCAGGTATGATTCATACAAGTACAAGGACGCATGTCCAAAAGCGAACAGACAAAACACTGAATCATCAAAAGGTTATGAATGAACGGAGAGGTTGTCCTCCTTTCTTCCTGGAGTGAAGTGCATATTTCTGAAATGCTTGATACAGATTATGGCCTCTCGCAGGTAAGTGGGACTCCCTGCTGGCCGCCCAGGCTGTAAAAAGGGCCTCGTTTTTCCCCTGCACTGGGCTACCCCTGTCAAGGCTTTGGCCTCTAGCACTCTGTTTCTGTGAGGCGAATTTCGATGAGGGGAGGGCTTTGAGTAGAAGAAAGGCCACCCTCCTCAGACTGAAAATGTGCACTGTGTGCTTTCTCTGTCATATACAGATCCTGACAGGAATAGAGGCTCCTTAATGAGCAAAGAAGTGGACAAACACAGCATTGATTCCCCTCCCTCTATTCGAGGTTGTCGTCCGCAAATGGCCTCAACTCAATCAACTAGTTAGTGTGCAACTTTGAGGACAATTCGCTCGTAAGGGACGATTGTGTGCTGTGATTTCTTTGCTGCTACTCGGAGGATGCGGTTGACGGGCTGGAAGAATAACAGATTGGTGTAGTGTTAGAATCAATGCATTTTATTTCAAGTCAAAACTACGGGTGTCATACAAGATTCAAATTCACAGTATGTGAACACAGTTTTACATATCTCTGTTGTTTGAAAATGCTGCAACTCCAATTTTGGTGATTTTCACATCTTGACTTGAACTGAGGGATTATCTCTGTGGGATGAGGAAATTCTACCACCCCTGGTCTTATGAATCCCTTTCATAAGACCAACACTGTTTGATAAACTAAAAAAAAAAAAAAATTGTCATCAAGATGAAAACAAGGCTGTGTTTTTAGTTTCGGAAAGTTCATAATTTACAGATACAAGGTTTTCATCCGATAGAAGAGTTTCAAAGATGAAATGACATCTGTCTGAAAATCAAGTTATCTCTTCTTACAGAAAGATCACCAACATAGCAGTGAAACTAATTTTGGATAAACAGTTTACTATTTCCCATAAAGGAATTGTATATATTTTGAAACCCAAAAGGATGAACTTCAATTCATTTTTTTCCTAGTCTATGTGGATATGGCATTTTTTGGAATGAAACTCTTCACAGGGGCGGAAGTATAACAGTATCCCACAGACTTTTACTTGGTTTCATGCAAAACCTTTGAAAACATGATTTGCCGCTACAACAAAAGCAGAGAATCTCACAGTGCGATCTTGAAGCAGAATATGTTACGAGGACAAACTGCAGCTGGAGCCTAAATGTGGCATTTTGTCTGTGAGGGTGTTCTCCCCGGAGTGATGGAGAGATGATGAGATGAAGAGAAATCCTGCATCTCATTTAGTGACTCAAACGAATACTGAGCCAAAGGCTGGGCTTTTCAAAACATCTGTAACACTGAAGTAATCTTTGATCCCATGTAACTATTTGAGACACAGATAATATCAGTGCTAACATACATTACCCGAAAGCTGAGATCTACAGAATGGCTAATATGAGGAGCAGAGCGCAAATGATGCTGAAATACTGAGAGCTCTCAATCATATATGATGAGAACACACCTGTACATATATTTATAAGGCAGATTATATACCAGCTGGATATGTTCCTCCTCCTTGTGATTGTCCATGTATTCCACACTGAAAACAAATTGGTATTGAAGAAAAGTGTAACCCATAAGGAGATCATTAAAACTATGATGTTTTTAGAAGCAGCAGGATGTTGATAAAAGTACCAAAAAAAAGTTACTGTTAAATAGGAGAAAACTCTAGCACACAAATAAGCTAAGAAGTTGAAAAAGTCATTTCACCAGTATAGGGATTACAACCACACTGACATAACATAGTTCCTACGCAAACGTCTTTTTTGGTTTCACAACTCTTTATATCTGAAAAACAACATTTGCTTGCTGGTAACACTGTCCTCCATTTTGAGCTATTTTTTGGGAGTATCTTGAAATTGCAACAAGCTTTTTGTTTTTTCTTCCAAAACAGAGCACAGGTCAGAGCTTTGAGTTTTGAAAGGCAGAAAACTCATCAGCTTCTGGCAAAGTAAATGTAACAGTAAAAATCTAACTTATTGCTCTTGCTGGTAATTTAGTTATTAGGACTTTCAGCACAAATTGCCACACATACTGGAGCTCATGAGCTACATAATATTGTTTAAATACTGTAATGCAGGAGAACTGTATTGGTTGGCAAAAAATAGCAGTGATCATTAATAATGATAGTCAAGAAGAAAAAAATAACAATTCTTCAACATCTGCATTCTCTTTTACATCACACTGCACACACCAGGCCTCCAAATGACATCTCAAACAAACTTTGCAAGCAGATTATTTTCATGGGCTATGGTTAATTGAAAGGAGCATTGCTGCCAGTGGAAAAGGGCGCAGCTGTAAATCCCTGTCCTGATTCCAATGCTGCACACCTCAACCTCATTTTGACTGGGAGTGAGACTGGAGGCAATAATCAGACATCACTTTATGAGATGGACTGTTTTCAGAGAAGGCTCAAAATTTAATTGGGGTAATGAGGTCACTGGAGGAAGGCTTGAAACCCTCGCCAATTACTTCATGCCAAACACAGATTACACACAGTGTAGAAAACGTTATCTCAACATTTGATAGGTATAGTAGTTTACTATACAGATTAGTATCAGCATATTTTCCTATTAAACAAAAATGACATATCCTAATTTGCCCCTTTCTTAGAGTAATGATACAGGAGGGAAGAGGTAACAAAAAGTGATACTTTTAATGTGCAGCCACTTGAGAGGCCAAGCATTTGTGAGGGGTTCATACATACACAGACACACACAGACACACACACACAGACACACAGCTTGTCACTCTCCCTCCAAAGTACAGGCTAATGTGATTTGTGGGTTAAATACACAAAGTATGTTTTCCAGCAGTAAGAGTACATAACCTTTCTTGCAGAGGTAACTGTGTTGTAGTTGTGTGTTCTTCAGTAATGTGATTATGCAATTCATGCATTATTCATCGCTCATCTCCAATTCAGTTCAGCTCCCCAGAGATGGTTTAGTATGATAGAACTTGAGATAAGTTTGATTTGAATGCGGCGCATGCAGCATCCACAACGCTCCTGCTGAGGTTTTGGGAGGTTCACACAGAGCCTCAGCGTCACGTCATGAGACATTTTCTGAAGCTGTAAGATGTCTCAAACATGTTTTTTTAGCCATCTCAAATATCAAGAAGTATTTTTCTTACAAGTGCTGTGCGTAAACAGCGACTGAAGTTGTCTCAGATCAATATGAGAGGACATTTTTTCAGGACCACCAAGTGAATATTAATGAGTGAGCACTTTAATCAGTCCACAGGGAGAGAGTTTGGATATGACAGCAGTCTAGTTAACTCACAGTCTGGTGCACACTGATCAGTCTGAACTATTGTTGAGGCTTCAAGTAGCAAGCATGTCTTTTACAGTCTGCCATAAAAGAAAAAGCAGACCAAGGGTTAGTGACATACAGGCTGTTGGAAAAGTCACAGTGAAACCCTGCTGAGCCAAACAAAGAGAGACCAGACAATTGGCTATGTTGAAACACAGCAGAGAAAGGTCAGCTGTTGCGGGTGTCATGTCAGCTATTGGGGTCTATTCATTTTCTGCTGCATGATATATTTAATTGCTGAGTAAGATATTTATATATGGTCCTCTGAGCAATCTGTGTAACTTTTAGACCATCACAAACAAAATTATGCTTTAGTTTGCTTCAACTGTATTGGACTATGGTGGCAAGAATCTTAAAGAAGCAGTAAAAACACAAATTCATCGGTGTGTCATAAAATCCCACCTGAACCTTTTCTCTTTCTAATACCACGCTTCTAGCTTTGGTATCTTGGCAAGGAAAAGACACCCTGCTTTCTGAGAATAAAAAGCTGTACACACTGGGCATAATTAAATCTGGCGGCAGGCCTTTTTATAGGCCCTCTTGCTTGTAACTGACTGTTGCTAATGGTAATTAAGAGCACTGGGGTGGTGAGGCTAAAGACGTAGACTGGTCATCTAGTAGTCAGTGGTTTCCTCGTTTCATCCCCAACTCCTCCTGGTAACGTGTTGCAGAGCAAGAAACTGAGCATGTCAGGTTCAACCGATCATGTCGGTTCAGGCTCAGATTATTTTATTATTCCAGCGGGTTTGAGAAGGTCTGGCTCTGACCTGTGGTGGATAAATTACTTGGACATGAAGTTGAACTGTGCTACCAGGTGGGGTTGTCCAGAGTTGCAGATCTAATATGTGTCAGAAATGACTCATAAGGTTAAAAAAAGGAGCTTTGGAGAAATAAGCATCAAGTAGACAAGAGCAGCGCTGAAGACAGAGGATGTCAGTTGAGTCGGTAGTCCTTAAATGCAGCTTGGGACACGTCTGTTCACACTTCAAATGCAATGCAGACAAAAGCATCTCAGGCCACCTCTGAATGTGGCCTAAGAGATCGGATCTCAAGATGCACGAGGGACACATTGGTGCATTTACATGTATTTTGTGCTGCCCATTTGTAATCGATCACCCAGAACGGACTTTAATGCCAGGTATTAACATGACCTTTGAGAAGCCGGTCAACAAGAAAAGTGCAAGACAAATGGAATATAATTTCAGTATTCTTGTTAAGCACAGGGAGCCATTATTTCATCTGAGGATGTGTTCCTATTAAGCCTATTTAGGGCAGTATATTTGAACTCCGGAGCGTTTACTCAGTAAGTTAAGTTTGTTTTCTGCCAGGTCAGAACATGGCAATTCAAATCTGGACCAAATAATTAAATCAACTTGATTAAAATACAAGTTTTGTTCCTCTTCCAAACCAACTGTTAAGAGAGACAACATAATCCAAACCATCAACAAGAAACTACCCCAATTACTCATTCAGTTGTTTCTAAAATGAACACCATAGCGGGTTGATTATGCCAAACAGACAACTCCACTGTCTTCAACTGAAGTTACTGAGGTCAGAATCAGATTTTGACTCTCACCTGTTGCCAAACTCTCTTACCTCACAAGAACTAAGGTCAACAAAACTCTGTCCAGTAAACAAGCTACTTGTGAGTCAATGTGGCTTTTGTTTACCAGCCCAAGTTCACCTCTAATTGGGTTTGTGAGCCTAAAGAAGGTATACAGAAATAGGAACAAATGAAACGATTCCGCTACGGTTCAGACCAAAGAAAATAAAACTGTAGACATGAAAGCTATGTGAGGAGTTGAGAGGGAGCTGCTGTGCTTAGCTGGAAAATCATGAAAAGTACTCTCTTTGACTGCTGGTGTTTTAACCTCTTTCTGCAGTTTTGCTTTCTACACAAGTACACAAGGTATAGAGCAAAGAAGTGGCGTAAGGAATGTAAGGAAAGTTGGGAGCTTGATAAACCAAGGAAAAAAAGTCTACAGGAAAATGTTCACAAAAGAAACGGCCTTTCTGTCAGACTCATTAGCCACTCCACAGCGGAGCCAAGTAAGTCTTATCAAGACCAGGCATAGCTCAAAAATGTCAGCTCAAATTCACCTATTGGTTTATTTGAAACTATTACCCAGCTGACAAATGATCTCTGGCAACAGACATTTGAAAAAAAAGGGGGAAAAATGAAATATTGTTTCGGGAGGAAATGAGAGAGGTAGATAATGAGTATGTCCTTTGAACAGTAAACAAACAACCCAATATTTAGAAGTCTGTGAATGATGATAATAAAAATCAAATGTGGTGTGTGTGTGTGTGTGTGTGTGTGTGTGTGTGTGTGTGTGTGTGTGTGTGTGTGTGTGTGTGCATGTGTTTTGTGGGTTTATTTGCATGCATGAGTGAGTGAGTAAGCAAGAGTTACCTTGCTATAAACCCAGCGTAAGCAGCCTGTCGTTCCACCAGAGTGAAGACAGTCGCGTAAGGACATTGCTGGCTTTGTCTCTTTGCTGTGTGATGGAAATCAAAAGGGGACTCACAATTACATTGTACAATAAACAGACAACAATTTGTCTTTGTTACATTGTTGCATTGATATATGTACAGCGTAACAACAGGGTAAGACATTAACTTTCATTTCAGAGGGCATTTTTGTCCCTTTGATCTAATTTTTAGTGGCATTTTGACCCTGGATGAAAATGTCATCACACAGTTCTCAGTAATGCTGACTGTGGATTGGTCTGCTATATATTTTTAATGTAAATTGTGGCACAAGCATCTGACCAATTGAGGCAAACTCAAGCAGAATGGCCTCACTAATATATGTTGTCCATTAGCGATGTACCAACTACTGCTAACTCAGTGGATGGTGGAAGAAGAGGAAGTTTACATGAGCTAGTTTTCTTGATTTTCTGTGGATTTGCATACCAAAGCTTCAATTTGAACCAAAAAGATATGTTTTAGTTTAAAACACAAAAGACAACGACAAGCATTGCATTGCTATAATGTTATCCCAGGTTATTCTGGGCTTGTATATGGCATTTGAGGCAAACTGGGATGTAGATTAGGTGCTTAATTCTTTGGTCAAAGGCTGTGTGTAGCTTGACATCATGTTTGATCCTACCTAGTAACAGCAATAGTAGTCCCAGTTTGTACTGTCTGCCCTCCAGTGCACCCCTGCTCTTCTCCCACAAGGGATGTTCTGCAAAGCTGCATTCCAGAAAGTTACATATATTAAAAAAAAATCATTACCTGAACTTCATCCTTCAGTGACTTCAAAATACAAAGGGTGTAGGCTATACAAATAACTCTGTGGGCCAACAACTTTCCTATGTAATCCATCAAAAACAGTATAATCTGTTCTAATTCTGTACTTTTAACTACTTTCTATCAGGCATCATTTTTTCCAAATTGGGGATCATTTTGAAAATAAATCAGATTTTTCTTTCAGCAGTCAGAAAAATAGATCTCGTGATCAACATCAGTGAGAGACATGAATTTAGATTTTTGAACTGCATATTCAGTTGTACTATACAACATAGCAGGAAAAAAGCAAAGGAAGGAAAAGTGCTAAAGCTCTCTGCAGTACATAACACAGCAAAGGATATCCATCTAATCAAGTCATTTAACCTTGTATTGAGCTGAAAAATCTTAATTTTCTTCAGTGAAAATCCACTGCAAAGTCACCTGCTTCATTTTCTCGAATTAAATCATTATCTTGATCTACCTTGTTGATACTTATTTCTAGAAAGTGAGTGAAAATATTAAGAAACAAGTAATATGACACCACAAGAGCAGAATTTTCAAATGCAAAAAAAAAAATTAAATCTGCATACAGGTTAAATTACTTGTTAAGATGGACTTGCACAGTAATAGACACCGAGCATGGGTTGGATGCATGAGAGACTTCTGTGATGACAACTATTTGGTTGGAAACCTCAAAGCCGGCCTAATGTGGTACTTATGAGTTCAATGGAATGTGAATGTACTAGGTCAGCTCTGTGCACGATGCCCTGTGTCTTTCCCTGAAACGTTGTTTGGGGAGTAATTGAGTAATATGAATAATAAGTGATGCCTGGTGAGCTCTGTTTGGCTTTGTAGTGGAAACCAGGCTCTTCAGGCCTTGCACCTTGATTATGAATGATACATCAAGAGGTTCAATCAAGATATTCAGCAGGCCAAAACAAAAAAGCTCCCTGCCTTCATATGGACATCAGGCTTCTCCACTTAATTACCAGAAATAGACCCAGGTGGTCCACGTGTACTTGAAGTTAACCCTTAGATCATATCTGAAATGTGTGGCTCTGCATAAAACAAGATATATTCATAAATACTGGGGAGGAAGGAACAAGCAGCCAAAGGTCTAAGGACGATGGAGCGAAGCAAGTACATTCAGTAGAATCAGTAGAATCAAGTACATTCAGTAGAAAGACAAGATTAAAAAAAAAAAATGCACAGGACCAGTATTATGTGGAGATCTCACATAATTTGTTTATATTAAGAAGTTTATTTCACCAATCCCTGTTAAAAACAACAGTGTAAATTTTGGAATTTGTCACGTTCTGATTTAGCAAAGCAAAACCTTGCATTTAAGATACATTCAAAACTCTTCTCATTTAAATCTGCCTTCATTTTTATTGACTGCAACAAGACAGAAATACTATGTCTAAAAAAGAATCAACTGCACACCCCCAAAAAAAACATGGAAATTACCAAATGTTAATATTGTTGAAATTACCAAAAGTTAGATTTGTGCAGTATAAGTATCATTTATCTACTTACCCTCATGCTATTTGAAACACTGGTGAGGTTTATATCAGTATAATATACTTTCTACTATTTTAGAATGCAAGTGGTACATAGCCCCCTTGTGCTGAAAAAAAGTCACTGAAAAAACTATGTGCTATAGTCTCAAGGTCCATTTTGCTATTTATGAACACAAAGTACTTGAAAGCAGGACGAGCTGTATTAATGACAGTAAAAGTGAGCTCCACCCACTGATGAACCAATAGGGTTTCACTTTTACTGTTTTTTTTTTCAGTTACACACCAGCACAAATACGAAAACAGAGTGTGACATCGACTGACATGAAAATACCACAACAGAACTAAAAGCAGGTGCCTTAGCAACACATAGACTGTTAAATACAAAACACAGACACAGTGTGAACGTAGAGCATACAAAATGAGCCGGGGCATTCAGGTTCAGATGCTGATATTAATTGGTTATTAACTGTGGGAGGTATGAAAATAAGATTAGATTATTTGTGCTTCCAAAGCAGCTCTGCCTCCAAGAAGTATTTGTGTAACTACAACTGCAGTCTGATATAAATACAATACTCTTACAGAGAGGATTTGAGATAAGACTAGCCGCATGCATGTTACCATAAAGTTATTTACACTTCTCCTTCATCTCCCTTCATATTCCCTCTCTCTTAACATAACAATGTGACTCAGAAAGCCTTCCCGCTCTTAACAATCTGCTAACCCACAACCTGTGCTATGCCATCTCTTATTTACATATAGCTTAAGCAATGTAGCACACAATAAAATACTTTTTATGTAATTATTCAGCCATGTTGAACACGAAAATGCTCGCTTTCTTTGCTAGACTACAGGAGTTTTCAAATGTTTTGCATCTATGCTATCAAAGGGAATTCAATCGTTTCTCAGACTAGTGATCTGTGGTTTGAATTCAGACAATTATTTAGACTCAAACGCTGTCTGTGCTGTTGAATTTGAAAGGTGAAAGTGAATGTTGAATTGCATTCCTTCAAACACTGCTGCTGAGTTGTTACTTTTTCCCTTTGTGCGCCTGTTTTCCTCATTCACAACACACTCACACACACACACACACACACACACACACACACACACACACACACACACACACATCACAACAGGAGGATCCATTAAAGCTCAAGTAATTAATCATCACATGAGAACAATTTTACTGAGACGGTGACAAAAAAAGCCAAAACACAATGCATTTTGAGAGGAATGCCTCTGAAATAAAGTGGAGTCCTCTCTAACACAGGACTACTCTTTCAACCAACTGCCCTTGAAAAAGACAGATACAGCCTTCAATACTAGAACAAAGCTTTTACCACAATTCCCAGGGCTATGATTACGGAGAAGACTTCCCTCAGGCAATTTCGAGTGAAGGGCAGATGAGAAGTAGCAACGTAGCATGTGGTCTAACTGCAGACCAATAACTAATTGGTTACAGAGCTAGGTCCGATACTAATTGAGTTTTTTTTCAACCCATATATATATATATATATATATATATGTATATATATATATATATATATATATATATATATATATGTGTGTGTGTGTGTGTGTGTGTGTGTGTGTGTGTGTCTGTGCGTGTGTGTGTGTAAGCCTACATGTGTTGTGATAGATAGATAGATAGATAGATAGATAGATAGATAGATAGATGTGCCTGTGATTACTCGCCATATCGAGAAGAAATCAATGCATCACTAAGTGGCAGCTCTTGGCAGAAAATGGCGATCAGTCTCTGATGGCATGTAACACAGCTTTGGAGAGCCATCACGCTAAAGGCCAGGTTTGTTTGAAGTTCGCTTTGCAATGCATCAGTGGCGATGACCTAGATTTTCCATCTCTCATTCCTCCAAGAGTGCGGAGAGACAGCCTCGTTTCAGCCCTCTCCATCTTCTAACTATGTCAGCTTGCCTGTAAACATTTGGCAGAGTCACATCACTGCGTCTTCCTATTTCCCCACAGACGGCTCCTTTTTCCTGGTTGTGTCAACTCCAACTCCCCTGTTTGTCCCCTAGGATAAAGGTGGAGGACTAAGCAACACGGGCTTTTTTTGTAAACCAAGATGAAAGGAAGATACAGAAAAACATAAAACAAAAAAATGAAGAATTACATAAGTAAACAAAACGTTGCTGTAAGTGCAAGAGAACAGGTTTAAACCCTGCAAAGGCAAATGAGCCTATCCCTTTTAAAGTGTCCCTGAGAATCACACTAGTAAAGGAAACTGAAATATTTACATGCACGCATGTACACTACATGTATGTGTCTTTCTTTGGGGATGTACAAAGAAATAAATTTCAAAGTATAAGTGCGATGTAATTACTAAGAAAAAAAATCCCCAAGTGCCCACATCCTTCCCCCATTTTCATATGCAGCCTCCCACAAATGCATATCCACATTCCTTAAAGAGGCATTGGGAGAGATAGTGAAGAGATTTGGGTCAGCGTGTTCCTGTCTTTTTGGCCACAACCGAATACAATCTCTCTTGACGTCCTGCGGGGATGGACCATGTGAGCCCTGACCCATGAAACACAGCGCAGGTTACCCCCCAGGTGCACCCTGCGTTCAGCAACATCAGTTGTCTGCTTACCTGTCTTTCAATCTGCCTGTTTCTCTAGCTGACTTCCTGTTGGTGTTCTTGTGTGTGTGAAAGCTCCCATTTAGGCATGTATTGATTCCTTCTTGATATGGGGAGTAAAGCACTGAAGACGCTGCTATGTTATCTATCTATCTCTCAATATCTGCCTCCATGGTGTGTTTGACTCATTGCCTAATAACAAACACTTCTGAAATGACACTCCGTGCTCATGCCTCTGAGGTACTGATGTTTATTTTGATCATATCTAAAAGTGGCCACAAAAAGAAGTAAGCATTAACCAGTCATTTCTCTCTCTCCCTCCCTGCATCTTTTCTTCCTCTCTCTCCTTCCCACACAACCACAGGGGACAGTCTTCAGTGGAAAGCACACAAGAGTGAAGGCAGAGGAGAAACATTAAAAAGTGCTTCAACTCAACGGCAGATTCAACAAGCCAGAATGAGTGTGCCACCTTTTTAATTATGCATGCTGAGCAGAATTACATTGCCCTGCCAGTCAGGGGAAATGTGTCTCCTTGACTATATGTGTTTGAGTCTTTGGCCGGTTTCCTAGGTGACCATGTAAGCTGACATTGTTAGACAAGTACTATGCTAGCCATTGTTCCGGATGCCTGGGTCCAAAATATTCACCCTGCTCCTACCCAGTCCTATCACCCAGACTGCGACCACCACCTCTCGCCATACAATAATTATCATTACAAAAACGCTTTTGAACCGTTTTGTCAGAGCTCAAGATGTCAGTGAAAAACAGGGCGTCTCAGGAGTGTAGCAAATTAATGCTCTTTCATGGAAAATCACCCACAAACTGTAGCCTTGCGTGTGGGTTTAAAGCTTGGCTTGAGTCCTGACTGCTAAGTTCTTTCTCCTCTGTTTGCTTTTTATCGTCTGCGCGCAACTGCAGGTGCAAATTTAAAGGGACTCTGCAGCACGATGCATTGATCGGCTTCCTCTGAGCAAATGAAAAAGCAATGATACAAAAAATCCTGTAAACTGTAAACTGTAACCAACTGCGTCCAACTAGTTCCCTGCCCTTGGACCAAATAGACATACACCACACCCCACAGTCATCCTGGTCTTCTGTGCTGCTTATTGTCACTTTCGTAACAACTGGTACCACTTTACAATAAGACTACCTTTATAAAGGATTGATGAATGGTTTATAATTAGGTTATTAATTCAATAAACACTTTATAAAGCATTAAATAAACAATTATAAACTAGTTATAACACAGTATTAATACATCTATGTAGATGCCAAAGATGGCTGACTCATAAAGGAATAAAATAAAGCTAAGCAACCAGCAAGATCTGAGATTTAAAAGAATTTAACAGAATTTTAAAGCATTTATGACCTAATTAATATCCAAATCATAAACTATTCATAAACGTTCTGTAACGGTAGTCTTATTATAATGTGGTAAATAACAACAGCACATATGTGAATAATATAAGAATGTAGAAAAGTATCTGATAGCAGGGGTTCAACAGAAACTAAACAAAGGTGCAGGGCTTTTAAAGTCCAAATTTCCAAATTAACAGTACTACCTCTCTATAAGTGCTACAAACAAGGACAATCACAGTAAAGATGACTGGTAGCCTCTATATTTCCTACCAGTGGTATTGGTAGGAATACCTATACCAGCGTTCCAATACCAATGGTAGCGTTAAGACACATTTCCAATGAATCCCACTGCTTCCTGTTGCAAAGTGGCGTTGCTTCTTGTGGCCGGCAAAATCCCCCAACCTTCAGACTTACAGATTCTCAAACTTTCCGATAACAGTCTTGTTTATGGTAGTTACAGTGATGCCGCAGGAAAAGAAATGTGGAGATGACTTATTGATGTTAAAAGCTACATTACACTTTTGAAGCTGGCCTTCCCTGATGAATTACTGAACGTAATGAAGATCTCAACACTGCCAGAATCAACTTAAATTAAGAGCAGATGCTATGTGGAAGCATAGGCTACAAACTTCTCTTCAACGGCTGAAGATAAAAACACTGACAAAACTGCCCTTGGTGCTCACCATGGGAGTAATGTAGACCAGGTACTAAGTTCAATACAAAGGACATCTTGTTTCAACCCTTGAGCTATTTTGTACCTCCCAGTCACTACCGTTGTTGTTGTTACATCTTTCCACATCTTGACACATCCAGAAATCTGCTGCCAGCTCATTCTCAAAGATTAAACATATCAGGGGATCACATTACAGCCATTTCAGCATCTCTACACTGGTTGCCCATGAGTTTCCTTACTTACTTAAAGTTTTTACTTTATTTTTAAGTTTGACTAGGTCTGTGCCCACCGGCAAGGCCCTCCTGGTCATGACAGAGTCTGCACTTAAAAACCAATAAGGCCCAGACCTTTGCTGTCCAGGCCTTAGGCTTAGGAACACCCTACATGGGAGACTTAGCCAGGGAAAAAAAAATCAATGTTGTGTTTAAAATATTAATCCATAGCATTTTCTTACAAATAAAATGTCTACTGTGCTGCTCTTTCTTGATCGATGCTTGATTTTACATAATAGTAATTCAATGTAAACCCTGCTTATAAAAGCTTTTACATTTGATATTCTAAACATGAAATATTGGCTAGGTCTCCCCCAGGAAAAACTATCCTGTGCACAGGAAGTAATACAGTTTATGTTTCCAGCAGCAGCTACACAGTTTGTTTGGAATAAACAGAAGAACTGGGGTAGTTAGCATAAGCAGCATTGACCACTATGGCTGCAAAGAAGAACAGAGCGGCACCCATACTGACTCAATACTGACTAAACAGCATCACAGCAATGGCAACTTGTTTTTCATTCATTTATTTATTTTGTCCCATTTGCTGCTCAATTCTTGGATAACATTAATAAATGTTTGTACTGTTTATGTTGTTGGCATTTAGTTAATATTGTTTTATCTGAACCACTGTTGCCAGTTAATGTGTATGTGTCTGTTAATGTGTTTGAATACAAATAAAGATCCACATGTGGGTTTTGTTTTGGGGATATTGGTGCATGATAAGCAAATGTAAAATGAGCAATAAACAGAAAAGAGTAATCAAATCTCTATTTTCATAAGCTCTGGTTGGTACCAGCATAAAAGACTGTATGAGTGTAGACTCCTGACCTTTGGCTTTCAAAGATGATTCTCAGGCTGAGGGAGAGATGAAACACCATGACTGTTTTGAAGTGAAGTGTTTACTACATTCATGCCTGCTTGGTGAAGCAGACCTTCAGCATTTGTGGAAAGAGTCTTTGATAAATGAAAAAGAGCATGTGGGTGGAATAGTGATAATGGCAAAATGACCCAGCTGAACTTAAGAGTGTATCGTAAACAGTAATTATGCAGATCCATATATCAAAAGTATCCAAAGGTAAGGCGAGGTAAGGCTTGCCACCCCTACAGTAGCCTACATGTTTTCACACAGCATGAAGTGATTTCAAAGGCATTTAATAAAAGTAAACTCTGAATGTGAGGACCAAAGTTGGACAGGGAACATAACATCCATGTTTACATCATCCAGCTGTATGACTTAAAGTTACTGCAAACTTCACTTAGACCCTAAGAGCCAAGAGAAAGGTATATATTCAGAAGCCATTTTCCTCAAAATGCATGGGTTTTGATGCAAAAGTTGTCGCTAAGCAATGCTGCTCAATGCTGGTGCATCATCTCATACAATGCCACCACCTGGCCAGGTGTTGTAACTGCAGCACAAATTTCTCAAACCCAAAATAGCAGACCACTAACACGGAGTCGCTCAGGAATATCTTGCCAACACCTCTTTAGTAGGAAACCCCAGCAGGTTAAAAAAAAAAAAAAAAAAAAAAAAAAATCAAGTAACAACTAAGGACAAATTCATTTTTTAAATTTTCCAAGTATTGATTTTATGTTTGCAGGAAATTAGGATTAATCATCTGTCCACTAAACCGGACATCATGCTGGCTATAATTCAACTACATTACTGCAACTTTGTTGTTTTGTTACTACTTTGTTTCCAGTTACTTTTTTGGTTGTTAATCAGTTATTCATATTATTATTATCCAACTTGCAGTGTATTTATGGTAAAAAACAGTTCTACTGTGTGAGTTACCATCTTTATCATCACAATTTGTCTAGACCCTCCAAAAAAACACGGCCAAAAATCCTTGATTCTGCGGACTAAAATCCTTGATTCCGCGGGCTAAAATCCTTGATTATGCGATTAAATATACAGGGTTTTTATGTCATTTTATGCGGTGAAATTACAGGAAGTTGCGAAGTATGCGAATAGTTGTGAAATATGCGAAAAAATGCGAAATATGCGGGAACTGGAAAAAGGTGATTCTTCTCCCACACCCTGTTACTAGGCTACTACTGAATGAAAAAGACCAATTTTAAAGATATCCTATGATAAACAGGCATACTAGAAGCAAGCTATATCACAGAAAGTGCTGGTAATGTTTAATTTACTTTATTTTATGAACTCACAAATTTGTCAAAAATAAAACATGCTTCCTGCTGAGGTATAAATTGCGGTAGAACAAACAATCTGGGGTCCGTTTCACGAAGCAGGTTCAACAAACTCCGAGTCTTGCCCCAAACTCTGAGTTGATCTACTCTGAGATAGGAAAATCTGAGTTTTCGGTTCCAGAACAGCTGATTTGAGTTAGTTTGATCAACTCGGAGTAGTTTCACCTGGAGTTAAGCGCGTGCACTACAGCTATAAAAAGGCAGCGTCAATGGAGCCCCGATTTGATGAGTCACCATGGCAACGGGGAAGCGTTGGGCTGCGTTTTTCCCCCCCGTTGAATTGGAAATCTTAATGCATTCATACAGCGAGTTTGAACATGTTTTTTTTTTTTTTTTTTAAAGTGCAACACCGCTGCAGCGGCAAATGGAGAGGGAGACGGCGTGGGAGAACATTGCTGCTCGGGTCAATGCGTAAGTTTAAATGTAGTCCGTTGCAATCACAATAGGGAATTTAAGCAGGACGGTTTTCAGGACGGCTCCGCTAGGCGGAAGTGTGGCTGCTATGACGCAATCGCCGTAGCAGTCAAAATCGTTAAGCAAACAGCCGTCGGCAACGGGTACCCACCCCTTTCACTGAACTCTTGGTTCCCATGGTGACGCGTCTATGCAGCAGCACGTGTCAAACATAAACACAGACAGAATTGGTTTAAAATTGAGCCATTGTTGGCCTGTGAGTGTGTTTCATTTGAACTTGGCATAGCCTACTTTGGATAGGCCTGCCGCCTAAGTTGAAAAAAAAAAAAAAGTTGATTCAACAACAAAATGCTTCAAAACTTGTTGCAAATCTACTTTATATTATACCATTAATTTGTGCAGCCTTAATATTTGTGAAGTATTTGTTTAGCCTCTTATGATAGAAACAGTGAAATTCAATTAAATGCCATATAGGCTATTGGGACATGGAAAAATAAAAATGAATTGTTGATTAAACAAAAACAAATTTGAAAAGTTATAAACTACACAATGTTATTCCATTAATATTTGTAAACCATTTGTGTAGCTTGTAGGAATCATGACTCAACAGGTCATATTGCATCAGTGACTGTTTATTAATAAATTAAACATTGAAGTAAACAAACATAGCCGGGCATTCTCTTAGTTATCTGGCTTCACTTAACCAGACATCCGGACTCCAGATTTTCGGTAGGCTACCATAAAGCCGGCTATCAACTCGCTAATTCAACCCAGGCTTTTCCAATCTAGATCTGTGCGCGCTCACATAAAAAGGGCGGTGTTTGCGGCATGCGACCAATCACAGACAAGGAAAAATCCACCCGAGCCGCATACAAACAGTTTACCAGAGTCCTGTACCATAAAGCTGGATTTCGTCTTAGCGAGCTAACTTCAGGCTTAACCCTGGCTTTTCTGTACCATAAAGGTGGCTTACTTTTTATCGGGCTACGTTGCAGCTGAGTGGGAGATACATTCATTTATTGAACACGCAAATGTTACTATAGTCAAATCTACTCGTGCCGTCATGGTGGGGAAGTCAGATTATAATCCCACTAATTCACGCATTGACACAGTCAGTGATTTTTTTTTTTTTTGCCAGCATTCCTTGCAGCTTCAACTGTGTTGCTTTTTGCCTGGATGGTGGATTTATATTCCTCGTATTTATTTCAGAGTATTGTCTGCTTGTTCATGCAAACAACACACCCAAAGTGCAAAAAATCAGTCACCTGTTCGCGGCGTTGTGTGGCTACGTCGAAGTGAGCTTTGTGCCGTAGTAGAATGGACTGCTACGGCAGGCAGGTTTATATGTCAAGCGCCGATCCGTTTCCGGTTACCGTAGCGGACTGCCGTAGCAGCCCATGCTAAAATTCCCTATTAATATTACTGGGGAAAACTGCTTGAATGGTAGCCTATTAATTTATTTCATTTAGGCGCAATCCCGCGGGGGAGAAGCGCACTTGGCAGCAGCTTAAGATGAAATATAAAAACATTGTTCAAACAGGTAAGACCTCGGCATAAACATCTATGCGCGGTCTTATCTCCCGACGAATATTTTATTCTCTGCTCAGTAACACTGCACCTTCATCCATTGGATCGTTGTCGAAAGGACATGCCATGTTCATGAAAAAAGTTGCCACCTAACTGCTAATGGACTTCTAATAAAGGCCTACCAACTGTTTTTTAATTTTTTTTTTTTTTAAAATAAGAGACGGCAGAACTAAGCCTACGCCACGCCAAAACTCGCCTGCTGACTGAAGTTAAATACCGTGTGTGGCTGAAAGAGGGCGGACACAGAGAGAAACTTGAGGTTTCATGAGAAAAACCTGCTCCCGACCAGGTTAGTTTCATGGAGTCTGTTACTGCAGTAACTGACCGAGAGCTTAAGTTACTTCCCTCTGTGAAACAGGCTAGAGTTACCCCTCTTTCTCTGCTTTGAGTTACCTCCCTTTCTGAAACGGAAAACTCAGAGTTTCCCTCATTTCAGGGTTAACAGACTTAGGGCCCTATCTTGTGCCACCCGCTATCCGCTGCCACTACCCGCTATCCGCAAATTGCGGATTTAGGAACTTCCGCTATCCCTAAACGGTATCTTGCGCCACCCGCTACCCGCTATCCGCTATCCGTTATGCCGACTCCGTCATTTGCGCCTGGAGGTGTGTCCGTGGGCGTGTTTCATGCGCTATCCCTAAAGTTGCTATCTTGCGCACACACTTTAGGGATAGCGGATAGCGGGTGGTCCTGACCACCCGCTATCCGCTATCCCTAAAGTTTGGGCTGTTACGAGAGCGCGCCCAGGCGGCTTCAGTGCACGCCCCGACAGAGCCTCGCCACGCACACGGTCGGACTGATACCAGGACGCTGTCGGAATGGACTGAGTATATTACTCATATAGAGTGTTTAGAGGAAAGACTGTTTTAATTGGACACTTACGCCAACACGTTTTATTGTTTTATCATAAGCCAGCAGCTGTGCTATATTTTTATTTTTAATATTTTATTTGCCTAATCTACCTTGTCAATAAATTAGTTTACACATAGTTCCACCTCTGCCTCTTGTGTGTGTGTGGTGTGACCCGGGGATTTTACTCAATCAGTACAACCTTGTGACATGTCCACTTGGACACATGTGGCTCCACCTCCCGAATTAACTCGCCTATAATATAATATATAATATGTATATAAAGCCAACTTGCTTTAGCCTCAATAGAAGCCCTGAGAAAATCTACCTCCCTCTCTCCATCGCGGGTTTAGGATTTAGGATTTAGGATAGCGCAGCCTGCCCTTAAAGGCAATGGCACCTGGCACACTGATTGGTTTAACTGGCGTAACGCCCAAAACACGCCTATGCATAATATAGCGGGTAGCGCAGGTGTTTTGCGGATAGCGGGAGGTGCACAAGATGGCAACTTTTACAGGGGAACGCCTCTTCCTAAATCCTAAATCCGCAAATAGCGGGTTTAGGGAGTCTGGCGCAAGATAGGGCCCTTAGAGTTTTTACTAAACCTGCTTTGTGAAACGGACCCCTGCGACAATGTTTTCAAAAACAGTTTAAACTCAACTGTTGAACATCAGCTCTCAATGAGCCAAACCTATAGGTCTAAATAGTTCAAGAGCCTTTTTGCACCATTTGTGGGAACCCTGTTCAGTGCAATATCATCTTTTCTCTCTCCTGTGGGCGCCGTTCTTTCATTAGCTCGTTGTTGTGTTGTGTTGTCTTGTGTTGTGAATGTGTGAGCTGATGACGTCGGGCCGGGCGTCGCATATAAATAACATCACAACTCCATTTATTTATTTTAGTTATATTTTTCTCATTTATGTGGAAATTGTGAAATCAAGCGAGACCTGCATATTTTGCAAAATATGTGGGGATTATGTGGCCTTTTGGAAAAAAATTGACCCCCGCATAATCAGAGACATTTGGGTGATTTATGCGGGAATTCATGCAATCGCATAATCGCGTTTTTCTGGAGGGTCTAATTTGTAGAGATCAATGGCAGTACAAGATAGAGAGGCTGATAGGATAAGCAGGAATAATCACCTGAGTCCAGTGACGATGATTATAAAGAGGAGTGATGATTTGAAAAAGAGGGTTCACTATACAGAGTAAGGCTGGATGATACGGACAAAATGAAATATAACAACATTTTTGCCAAAATACCTCAGTATTGATATTGTGGCAATATTGTGGGGATGACTATTGGTGCTTTCTCAAAATATTTACTGAATGAGATTTTTGATAAATAGGCATTTTGAGAAATGTCTAAATAACAAATTGGGTAAAAGCAAATGTTAGAACAACTAGAACAGTAAGTAAGTTCAGACAATTAAATCACTTTATTGTATTGCAGCTTTGAAAACTAGGAAAAGACAACACATTAGCCATAGGATATTACAATTTTCAAAATCTCAGATGATATCTAATCTCATATCACAATATTGATATGATATTGGTAGACTGCCTAGCCCTAATGCTGAGGGATGAAATGGAGCACAACACAAACATGTATCAGCTTTAAAAAAAACAAAAAAAAACAATATATTTTCATACTTTTTACATAATATATAGTTCAGTAGCAAGTAGTCTATTATTACATGCTACTTCAAGTTGAACATTCAAACGCATGCAGTCCACCTCAGTGGACATCTGAATAGCACTTTGAAAAATGTATGTAAAAAAGAAAGAAAGAAAGAAAGAAAGAATTGTTTTTTCATGCCTTCAGGGGAATAAAAACTCCTAAGAAAAAAATCCTGATTCAGGTTGTTGCAATTCATGCATGAAAGGGCTAGAGTACGAAAATAAAGACACAGAGGTCATGCAGTTGAGCTGTGATGAACTTCACACTGATGACTGGAGAAACATGTAGCACTGCAGGTAGACTGTCTCACTGCTAAAATGCATCAGCTATGCATCAGAGGCAATTCCATTCCTAAAATGATATATTCAACAGCAGATCATGTTTTTTTTTAAGGGAAGTATAACAAAGAAACCAAAGGATATTTTGAAATGCATTTCAGTGAAATGCAGCACATAATGGTAAGAATAATGGCAAATTTAATGTAACACAACATTTGCTTTAGCCAACTTTAAACAAAGGACAGGGTGAACATTATGATTGTTTCCAAGGAGACTGGCGAGATCAATAATCGAAGAAGAAAAATTGAACGCATGCCATACAGTAATTTGACCTCAGTCTAATATAAATGTTAGGAAGTTAGCGACAGCTGAACAATATCTCAGTTGCAGCTCAAAACAAGTTTGCACCGTTTGGAAGTGTGCTTATTCAGTCTGCTCTTTTATAACAACTTAAATCTTTTGCTCTTTGTTCTGAGGAAAGGGTCAAAACAAAGAAACTGAATGAGTTAATTCCCAATGGCCCTGTGTTCGCTGTGCACAGTTTTTCCTAGCAAATGTTAAAAGAACTTTAAAACACAAAGAGAATCCCCAACAATTTGTTGAAAACTATCCACAGAAAATTTCTCTATGTGATAATACAATAGCAAATCTTGCTTTTACTTTCCACGTAAGTTAGTTGTCAGTTAATTACTTGATACTAAACAATTATGAGACACCACTGCTGTATGCTATATGGATGCTGTGAACAAGGGAAAGCAAAACAGAACAGAGAAAGAGTGCCTCAACTCTTTGGCACAAAAGACCACAAGCCAAAACTTAACATGGGCAGTGCGCCACAGAGCAAAAATAATTTAAGTCTCTGGTGTTGACAGTTCAGTAATGAGATGAGTAAAAATAGCCTCATTGGATTTCTGCAATTAAGATGCTTTTAAGCTACTAATGTGGCTTGTAATGAGTTATCTTTCTCAAAATAACACCTTCAATGTCATTAAGTTCAATCCAAATCAATGAAATATAGATTATTAGACACTCCTTGGAACGTTTTGGACTGCCACATTTTTGGTGGAGGGCCAAATTTGGCTCATAGTGCTCACTTTCAGCACAATCTGCGATAGAGCTTTGTGAAGCTTTTGTTATCTTTATTGTCATTTTGCTGACACAATTCCCAGCTCAGCACAGGTACACAGATATGGCTGTGGACTGTGGATAGCACAGATTCCTTACAAAGCAATACCTGCTATAGGGATTCACGGGGGGATGGTTCTCTAAAGGTTTAGTATCAGAAACTTTCTGAAATCGTTATTGAGTAAATTCAATTAAATTTTCAATTCAGGCCAATAAACTTTATTTATTCCTGTGGGGCAATATTCATGGCAGGCATAAAATGTACCGTAAAACACAATCTGATGCATAAACAGCAACCACAACAAACACAATGACATTACTTTAGAGTGAGTACTATTTAATTTTGAACCAGAAGCAATACTTTTGATGTTCACTCTAATTCAATGTAGTCTCTCTCTCTCTCTTTCTCTCTCTCTCGCTTTTCTTCAGTGTGGTAGCTACCAGCTCAAGAATCACAATATATTGACATTCCTACATGTTTCCTGATTTAAATCTGTATATTTTTTTAGCCAAGTTATACAACAAATGTAATTATACAGCACATTAATGCAAAGTACTTGTAATTCAAGGTAATGCATGTAATGAGAAGACCAGTAATGAAGGGAAGAGAAAACTAGGTTATATTTAATCTTTCCCTTGTGGTACCACGGTCTCAAATTCAGACATTGCTCTCATGGGAGGCTGATGTACTAGTTTACATTACATATCTAATCTGCAGGAATTCATCATGTTTTTCTGATATCATATCTCTAACAATTAATTTAGTGAGCAAATAAGCACGACACATCAATTTTACCCTGGTTTTCCCAGACAATCAGCTGTGAATGATGGAAATGATTTCTGGTATTTTATAATGAAGTGACTGAAAATAAATCAGACAATGCATTTTAGATTTTAATTAATCCATTTTTATAGTAATATATTTTTTGAACAATTCAGTGATTAAACATCAAGAACTGCACGGGTCAAGGTGTGCAGATTTTTTTTTTTTTTTTTTTTGGAAATGCTTATTTGCTGAAAGGGAATGGCAGTGAAAAGGCAAACTGAACAAAGCACTTGGAGGGCTTGAAAGGAAGGGAGGAGGCACTGGCGCAAGTCTGAATGGAATGATTTATAGGACCGTGCCTTGGGTATGTCAGCCAGATGATATATTGGACAATATAAGTGGAATGTGAGGTTGCACTTCCATTGGGTCTGGCCTAAGGAGGAGACTGTAAGTGAAGGGGGTGTGTTTCCCGAAGTTTCATGGGCATCATGATTAAGGGTGACAGTACTGTTAGCGGTGGCCCACAGTAAACGTTACACATGTACCCTGCGAAAACCCCTTAATGAGTGTCCTTGTTTAACCACCACCCTGCCCCCCAGGTGGGCATGTCATTCATGTTTTACAGTAGCAGCAGTGGCACTGGGAAAGTTAGTTTTTATTTCAATTTTCTTGCTTTGAAATGAAGTTAGATGGAGGTTGTGTTTTCACCTCTGTTTCTATGTTTGCAAGGAGTCTCACAAGTAAGCAGATTTGGATGTAATTTAGTGAACAGATGGCCTCTGGCTCAAGGATCACTTAATTGTATGTGCTGATGATTCAAATTTGAGGATGCCACCACTAAGATCCTTTTCAGCCTTAACAATTGTGCTGCGTTCAAGTTATGGAGAAAGTCAGTGGCAAAACAGCACTGCATTCACATGCCATTTTCTTTGAAAAATCAAACCCAATAACCATAATCCCTTACAGAGCCTGCAGCTTTACAAGTTGGAGAGTTGTTCAGCACTGGTGGTGGTTCACGCTCTACCAAGTGCCCTCGAGTTTTTATTGTAGCATGAAGCAATGAGAACACCTAATATTCTGTTTGCAACTATTAGGGGTATTACAAAACCACTGAGGTCTGTGAACCAAATATGATACATGTAAAAAGGCTATATAAATAGGTGATATATAAAAAATGACACATATTTCGTATGGATGTTTGTGAATAAATGTGAAATTAAACTTCCAAGTCTTATTGAATGTCATCATCCTTACTGAATCCATTCTTCCTGGGAAACAAATTAAAATTCTGAATCAGTATCCAATAGCTATAGAATATTCACTTAACCAGTCTAAAATGAACCAATAATGAATAATTCTTCTGTCTCTTTATATTTCAAAGTCTATCGCAATTTGTAGAAGTTCACATTCCTCACCCCAAACCCGAAAATACTTTCTAGTATCTGCTAGAGCTGAGTGTGTTTTCACAATGAGCAGACAAAAGCAAAGTTAGTGAATGAATTTGCATGAGTGTCACTCTTACTTCTTATAAAGGGGATTACTGTTGGTGCTAAAATGTAATTATGTAGTGTATAGTATTCTACAATCTTTTATGACTGAAATACAGCTACAGGTGAAACACTCAAATAATCTCTCTTTATGTCATCAGCACAAATAACCTTGAAGATTTACCTCTCAACTGTTTCCCACTGTCTTATTTGCTGTTACCTCATTATAATTGTCCATATTATAGTGCATGTCATTGTTTTGTCCCGGCACCTCTTGCACAATCTGCTCTATGAATGATGTGAATGGGGAAAATACCTCGAATATGAGGTGCTAAGTTCTACATTTCCTGAGATTCCATTATATATGGAAAACCAGTGGCACCTACAAAATTCAAACTTAATTAACAGAAAATCAAAAATAGACATTGCAATACTAATACTGCTGGAATAACAGTAACAGGTCCTGTGCAAAAACACCACATCCATGATCAAATAACTAAAGATGTTGCCTGGACTCTGCAGAGTACAGTCTAAGCCCTGTATGGCCATTGACTTACTGGGGTGCACTAAAAACAAAACTAAATTTGCACTGCTTCACATCTTAATCAGCACAATACTCACACATGTAAATGTGCTTGCCCCTACAAAACATTTCTCAGTGCTTCAATCCACTTGATGATGAAGCAATCCCCATTATGGTTGTATCTATTCTTCATGAAAACCCTCACAAGGAACACATCTGCAAATCAAACCAACTAGGTCAGGTCAAGCTGAAGAATATCTAATCAATAATTTACTCTAGTGTGATGCGCTCCTGCTGATAACCTAGCATACTATCGAATGAGGTTGAGAAAAAAGAGGGGAATTCTAAATGAAAGCTTAAATTGGAGAGAAAAGTCAGTAGGAAGAAACAATTCCCATTGGACAGATCACTGTGGGGGGAAAAAAGAGGTGAAAACATGAAGAAAAACTGATATTTAGGCTTCTGCCCCAAACTAACTGTGATGAAATATGTTTCCTATACACTTCATCAAAGGCACTTTTTGGTATCTGAGAATCTGCTGCTGGGTGGTACAATCATTCTTGTTACAGGGAAATATCAGTAACACTTTGTATTACAGTTCCCTGGCCAAACATTAGCCAAGTGTTTAAAAATGCATCTAAATTCATCCATTGATTAACCAGTAACTGATAAATTACTTAAGTACCCACTACCTCTTAGTTCCTATTACGATTTAATAATGAAGGATGAAGGAGGATTCTGTCATTCTGACAGTGTCTCTGTTAGAGGAGTCCAAGGGCAAAGTGGAAATATGTGACCCTCTCTCTTCTTGTCCAATATAGTGTTGAGCTCCAGCACTGCTGCCAGTGTCAGATGCCAGCACTGATCAAGCCAACAGCAAGATGGCAACTGTCCGCCCTGAGGCCTGCATTCTAAAACCCCTCCTGCCTGCAGCTTTCAGATGGGCACACACAGCAAAGAAAAAGTCTAATCTTCTCTTAATCTGCCATTTGGTCTTCAAATCTTATTTTTTTGTCATCAAGGTCATTTCACCTGCTCAACTGGCAATTTTCTCAAATTAAGTGACATTATTATGAACAAGTGAAGTGATACATCTGACAAAACTGTTGCAACAAGTAAACTGAAGTGGTAATTCATGAGGTGTTTGGTGCCTGGTCACCTACAGTAACAAGTCTGGATTTTGAAGCCATTAGTAGGGCCCCGCTGGAGAACCTCAAGCAGTGATGAGGCTCTTAGGGAGTTAGAAAGTCACATATCTAGGCAGGAGCCTGACCATTCAAAGTTTTAAAAGCAAGCAGTAAAATCTTAAAATAAATTCTAAAACTCACAGGTAACCAGTGAAGGGCAGCTAAGATTTGTGTAATGTGGTCACTTCTCTTAGTCCATGTTAAAAGCCTGGCAGCAGCATCTTGTATCAGCTGCAGTCTCTGGATGTTTCATCTGTTGGTCTGCAATGGTGAAGTTTTGAAGAGATAAAAGCATGGCTGACCTTTTCTACATCTGCAGAGGAAAGGAATGACCTGATCTTGGTTAGCTGTCAGGCAAAGCAGGTTGGGCAAAGCAGGACTGCAACATTTTGGTTACCTAAGCATTAAACGACAACTCTGAGTCAAAAAATAACACCCAAGTTGTGGGCCTCTTTTCGAACATTACTGGATAAGGCACCCAGAATAGCAGATAGATTATTAACACTGCTAGTGCTGCGGCCAGGGGAGGTTCTTATAATTATTTCTGATTTGGACTCAATCAACTTTAGAAAAGTTTTGGACATCTAATTTTTTATTTCATACATATAACTGAGTGTCATCTGCATATCAATTGAAATCAATGCTATGCCTACACATGATTTGCCCCAGGAGTACCATGTAAACAATGAATAAGAGGGGACCCAAAACAGACCCCTGGAGGAACCCACAAAAGAGAGGAGCAGGGGAGGAGGAGGTATCTCCAAGCATTACAGAGAGGGACCTGTTCGACAGATAGGAGATGAACTAATCCAGAGTCTCCTCAATATAGGCGGCTAGTTTTAAAACATTACAGTACACTGTGTCAAAAGCTGAGTTGATGTCAAAAAGAAATAAAACAGAGGACAGTCCAGGGTCGGCTGCAAGCAGTGAGTCATTGCTGACCTTGACCAGACCAGTTTCAGTACCGTGCAGGGAGTTACAACCAGATTGAAATATTTCAAAAAAAATGTTTTTTGTTCATAAAACAAATCAGTTGAATGGAATTTTTTTTCCTAAAATCATCAATAAAAGTGACAGCTTGGAGATGTGTCTAAAATGACTTAAAACAGAGGGATATAGAGGGGGCTTCTTTAAGAGGAGGTAAACAGTGGCATGTTTAAATAGGAGGGGAAAGTACCAGTAGACAGAGACCAGCTAACTTAGTGATGACTAAAATATCTGGACCAACAATCCTAAATATAGCTTTTACAAGCCAAAAGGGAATGCAGTCTGAATGACAGGTGGGAGATTCTGAAAATACAACAGTGCCTTTTGAGGTTAACAGAAAGATTTCACTGAAGTGGGTTAATGTTCCAGGTTAGCAGGAGTCAACATCAAGCCATCTGAATTCAGTGTTAAAGTGCTCTCAAATCTCCACTGTTTTGCTAAAAAAGTAATTAAGAAATTCTTAAAATCTTTCTGGGGTAGATTCAATTGCCTGACTAAGCGGGGGGCTAATCACAGAATTTATGGTTTTAAAAAGGATTCTGGGATTGTGACCCTGTTTATGGATCAGTTCAGAAAAACAGGTGCTCCTTGCTTCTTTTATTTTACACTGATATGTGAACATTAGATCTTTTAGAGAATCAAGGGAGACACTTAGTTTATCCTTTTTCCATTTCCGCTCTGCCTTCCTGCATATTCTTTTTAAAGTCCTTAATTCTTCATTCAGTCATGGCAGAGAAGAAGGTTTCAGCTTTTTATATCTGACTGGAGCTACAGAATCAAAAATATTTGTGCAGGATCTGTTAAAATCACTGACAAGCTCCCCTACAGTGAGGCCATGTTGTTCACTGGTATTAAAAAAAAATTTTTTTCAGGCAGCACAAGTTTGACAGAAGGAGCAGAGGAGCAGAGAGTGAATTTTAGGGGTAGGAGCGAATCAGTGTGGTTGGATTTGGGGTCAGAAGAGAAGAGTGGAACCTGGAAGAACACTGCGTTGTAATCAGAGATGGAGAAATCAACCAAGTTCACATCATACAAACAGAAACCATGAAGGAGCACGAGGTCAAGAGTGTGCCCTTTGTCATGGATAGGGTGATTTGCATATTGGGTCAAATTAAAAAGAATTTTAAAGTTTGACAAAATCAGAAGCACACAAAGAGGAAAAAGGGCAACAAAGATGAAAATTAAAATCACTACTGTCATATTATAATTTAATGACTGATAACAGGTCTGAAAACTCCTGAAGCCAGAAGTACATTTAAGGTGGGTCTGTAGGTTAAAACACAGAAAATGGGTTAGTTATTCTTTAAAATAAAACTAAGACTCCAACAGGAAAAACAGCTAAGCTAGACTGGAGAAGTAAAATAGTTTCTATATATTATTGCAAAGCCACCCCCTCGACCTGTCAATCTTCACCTCTGGAAAAATTAATATTCCAGGGAGTGGCGGTTGGGCTTAATGAGAGGAACACAACTACAAGGATTAATTCAGGGCTCTGTGATGATAAAAAAAAAAAAAAAAAAAAAAAAAAAAAAGTCAATATTGTTGGTCATGATACAATCCTGGCAGATAAAAGACTTATTGGCAAGGGATCTTACATTGAGTAAACAGAAATGAGCTGATTCAACAGCAGGGACCGAAGAATTGGTTTTAACTGTGATTAGACTGTTTCTGTCTGGACTGTGAGTAGATTTTGATATTAAACACTGCCTTTCAATGATTCCAACAGGAATGAATGAATTAGTGAGGGAAACAAAACCAGCACCAGCAAGACTGGCATTGTCTGGGACAGGGCTATGAAATAAAGAGCCAGGATGTTGGGCAGGGTCTTGCTGGGGAAACCATCAATTAAGGCTAAAAGCAATAAAATTAATACAATTACAAATCCATTTTCCTGTTCCTTTCTTGTTATGATGCAACCCATCATATTTAAATAGGTCCTGCTTGGTCCAGAATGAATCAAAGTGACTAATAAAACCAAATCCAGTGGAAGTAGTAAAATTTTGCATCCGCAGGTGCAGACTAAAAAGATGACTAAAACATTCAGAGCTATTGGTTATGGTTGGAGTGGGACCTGGCAGGACACACCTCCTCCCCAGGCTTTTAACTGTGGTGGATGGAGACTTAAGTCCATGATGCAGTTCAATGGATTGCTTAGACATAATAACAGTCAACAACAGCGCAAACACCTTAAAAATCCCACACAAACAGCAAAATCATTAGACCGTTCAGACCTTAACATCACACATTAAGCACTCAATATAACGCAAGATCCCGAGCAGCTCCTAAACTATGTTTTGCCCTTTGTATTTACTGTTTCTAGTGTTCCCTGCACCAATGATTTACAAATTGCGATTGGCAAAGGTGCCTATATTTCCCTCAGAAGTGTGTAATATTTACAGCCATCTACATCAGTCTTACAGGAGCAATCTGGCACACAGCAGTGCTCCATCTTTATTGCCTTCTGATGCAATCATACAGTGCAGTATCAAAGCCACTGCTGTACTTCTGTACAAGTACCTGCATTTTATGCCTTTGCAAAAAAAAAAAAAAACTAAACAAAAAAACAATCATCTCATTCATAGCTGAGGGGTCTTAGTGCCAAAAATGTCTGATGTATGAAAGCTCAAGCTATTACAAATTTATAATCAATTATTAAAAAATCCACCTAAAACAAAGTGGTTTATGGTGATATGGTGGTGTGAAAGCTGAAATATGCCCACTTGTGATTTTCCCCACTGAAGGTACATAACAAACTAAATTTATAACCTTGCATGAAAAGTCCACTGCCCTACCAGGTGAGCTAAAGAACCAGTGTGACAGTATCTTTCCATCCTGTAGCTCTACATGCAAGAGGATTTTGGAAACTTTTGAGACCAACACACATATCTTCACCAGCACAGGTTGCAAAATTTGATACTGAAGCACAGTGATTGGCTCAACATAATAGTCGGCATACTGAATATCATATCAGTGAACTAACAGGGCAGAATCAGTAGTAGATTTACTGGAATATTATGAAATAACCGACACTGCAACATTAATTTAGACCATCTATTTTTGTTGGACGAAATTAATAACAACGAACCATAATTCTAAACTTAACCAAGTAGGCATATTGAGAACTCAAGAACTGACTACCCGTTGCAATTAATGTATTACAATAACAATCCTGCTATCCAATGGAAAAATTCAGTTTTAAGGTGCTGACTCTGTGGAGGTGAGCTCAAGACAGACACAACCCCAATCCCCTTCTCCTCACCAGAGATAGCCCACCAGCGTTGACACATGCATATCCTGCGGGCACCATGGAGATTGGCATCCACTGGCAGCTGTGCCCACCTCATGCAGGTCTGACGGTCACTCTTTCCTACCCCTATCTCCCCCATGGACAGGGGGTGGAAATGGACAAGGGTGAAAAGAACAACAAGGTTCTCATCTGCTCTTATGGCTAATAATTAAATTCCATATGAGGATTATGACTGACAATTTTGCTCTGTTCCGCAGCTTGTTACCTATTCCATGTACAGCACAGAATTCAGCAGAAAGTTTCGCCATGGTAGAATCACAGAATCCTGGAACGTCTAACTAATATGTATGGCCTCAGGTGTTTGGAAAAAGCAACGCAAAATCCTTCATGAACTGGACATAAGCTGCATTGCTGTTGTGTTATGTCAACCAATGACAGAGTTGGAACTGCAATAAAATAATAGAAAATTACCTCAACAGTTTATGCTGTCAAGAGGCTTTCAGTTGTGCTAAAAAAAGGTTGTAACAGAAAACAGCCTCAGTAGTAGAACTGAGCTGAATTGCACTCACTTTATTCATTGCACTCAGTACAAGCAATCCTCTTCCTGTTCTCCTTTGAAGGAGTTTTCAGCAATAATGCTGATCTTCAGAGTGTACTTGGGCTGTACTGTAGGTGGCTGGCATGTGTCATCACAGCGTCAATTGCCTCGTTACTAAAGATATCATGTCAGCAAAATCAGACTGTTAAGACTAACGTGTCAAAGGAGATGGCACATCCTCTCCTGTCTTCACACTTTACTTTCTTCATGCAACCATCCTCGTCTTGTCCTCCCACACTCTCCACCCTGTTCCTTCCTTGTACAGAAAATGTCTCCCTTTTTTCTCTTCCTGCAGCTTTCAATTTTTGTCATATGCCGTAGGTCTGTAGCGAGAGGGGATGCATGGGATGTGTCTTTAACAGTCAAAGTGCACTTGTGTGGGGGTGGGGGTGGGTGGTTAGGTAGGTAGGTAGTGGTTCCTCTTTGAACTCCTCACAACGATGGCCAACCCAAGCTGTGATCTATAATTTATCTGCCATGAGACCTGTGTGCTAGTGTGTGTGTGTGTGTGTGTGTGTGTGTGTGTGTGAGTGTGTGTGTGTGTGTGTGTGTGTGTGTGAGAGAGTGTGGGCTGAGCATGTGTGTATGTGTGTATGTGTGTGTGTGTGTGGGTGTATTTGTGAGTGTATAGGGGAGGAGCCTTGAAAGACACACAGCTCATGACTGATGAGAGAAAGCCAAGCCAAGACCCACACTGCCAAGTTCGAGGAAGGTTATAATAAGTCTACACAGGCTTTTAGCCCATGCAGTGTGATGTGACACCTCTATGGTATTGATAAAATGAGTCAATAAATGAACCTGCTTCTGTCATCCGGTGAACAAGTGACAAAAACTGCTCTTTTGCTGTCATGTACACCAGCTTTGACCCTGCAGTAGATCCCAGATGCAACTTCAAGGGCCCCGTCACACCTAACATTTGCCTGCTTTGATCTGATTCAGGCATGAAGTTGCTACTTTGTGGCATTTTTCATCTGGTCCACTTAGTATTCAATGTTAAGGGAACCGACATTTGTGAACAAATGACGGTCAAACTGGTTGTTCTTATGTTGGACAAATCTTTTCCACCCACTGAATGAGATGAAACAAAACCTAAGAGCAAAACAAACAAACAAAAAAAGTCTGGGCTTTGTCCAAAAGAAGCTAACCTCAGCAATACTAGATTTTTTGCCTCTCTCATACTTTTTGTATGTTTTGATATTTAGCATGCTGGTAAACGTGAGTGTGCTGTGCACAGTTTACTGATGTCACACTAATTGATTTCTCGTCACTGCAATACAAATACATGTAAAAGGTTACCTCTCATTGACATTTGCAGTTCCCAACATGATGTTGCCTAGTGCAGCTTTACGTATGGCCAACAGTAATCAGGGTAATGAAATGTAAAAAGAAATTAACTGATTAATTGCTGCTACAACGTATATAACGTTTATTGGTTATTTATGTAATTTGTGCTGCATATATTTTGTTTAGATGAGTATGAGTGTCTTTTGTCTGTTTCCCCTTATCTCCAACTTGCAGACTTAATTATCCGTCTGTGTCCACGTTGAGCACACAACACAAGGAAGTGGTGCACCACTTTCACTGTTAATTATTTTGTACTTCACCGGGCTTGTAGACAACCCGCTGAAAATGTAAGCAGCATTCATGATGACAAAGCATCAACAATGGCCTGCTGTAGGCTGATTACAGGAGTCCAAAGCTATTTAAAATGCAAAAAAGCAGAGAGGAGGAAACTTAGCCATTTTGACATAAAGATTAAGTTTGGGCTGACAGTCGGCTGCTATTCGTTTCATTCTCCTTAAGGGCAGGTAGCCACTACAGGTCATTCAAATTACACGAGCATCATTTCACAATTCACACAGATGAGCAGAGATGAAATAAGTAAAAGCTATGAAATAACAGTTTGAGATTTGTCCAAGACAGTTCATAATCTGCAACTGTAAATATGAATTTAAACAAAGGAACGGCATTAATTCAAATGAAGATGTTTTTGGGTTAAGAGTAAACGCCTACATAATACCAGTTGGGGTTTTTTCAGCCAGTTCAGCCAGGAAGAACCTGCACCATCCTCACAGGCTCACTCATCTCTTTTTCCTTTTGCCACATCAGCCAATCAAAAGCTCCCCTGCTTTATCACAGGCTCTTTGTGTCCTATCACAGTTGTCGCTGTTTCGGATGGGTTTATTTTTATCTTTTCTATTCCTTCTAAGGTACTCCCTTCTCCATTACCTTCTGAAGCCGCCTATCAGCTCATCTGCTCATCAATGTACATCATCCAGAGAACCAAACAGAATTTCTGCTTCAACACTCACGTAGTTGTCTCTCTTTATGTTGTCCCCAATCATTTTTATGGTATCATTTCAGCTCTGGCTCATTCATGCATCCCTCTGCAAACCCCAAACCACCAATGTTAAGGCTCTAGACGGTTAGACAAGAGTCATTGTCATGGGAGTCATCCTCTCCCCCCTTACAGAATCACCCATCGGCAGGAGCCTTTCCTCAAAATCTCTCCATGACCACCGATACATTTTTCTTTTTATTCAACAAAGTCTCTTGTTTTGTTCACTCAAATGAGTCTGTCCTGACTGACTGTCATTTACACAGGACAACAGTAAATACAGAGATTTGTTGTGCAGGGCTTCGAATGTCTCCCTCTCTCATGAATGACCAAAACTGAATGAACTCAGCAGCAGTAAGTGCCATGCCCTGTACATACAAACTGGATTTAAGCTTAAATTCAAGCGAGTGCTTCTATGCAACAATCATAAATGTGTAACTAATAACTGATTGTATTTGGATTGTCTCCGACTTTACTATAACTTTTATTTGCTAGAAATATGAGAAGGGAGTACACAGAGAACTGGCACTTCTACCACTTTTACACAAAGCAAGCGAGATTTACACGTTTTTCATACCCAGAACTACACACTAAAAAATAGTGACACTGTTTACATTAGCTGATGTCCCGGACTACATATTTTACCTCTAGGTTAACTGGTGTTTTCTCTGATGGTCTCTCATTACAATGACACTATGAACACAAGTCAAACTCAACCCAAAATATGGTGATTTATTCATCATTTATCATATTACACAGCTTAATTACAGAGGTTAGGACTGCCTTCAAAAAAATGTAGAGCATGTCCTGTATCATCGTGGCTATGCTGGTTGCAAATTAGCAGATGACTCGCTTAAACTGCTGCCAATCAAAGCTGAAACTGAAACTACCTGGAGTGTCGCAGGTTTCAGAGTGCAGCACTTAAATGCTGCTTAACGTGTTTACACTGACCTCTCAAGTCCTAGATGGTAGTGGGATTTTAGCTCAGTGTAGAAGAAACCACTATCATAATAATGACCCATCAAATTATTTGCAAAGATCATGTCCCAACACTGTTTTTTGAGGGTACATTTTGGAAAAAGAAGCAAAATCTTAAGGAGATAATCTGAAAGATATTTATTTTTATTCATTATTGTTTTTCATTTGGTGCTAAGTGGTCTTTGCTGGTCAGAGTTTCACCTGTCAATAAAACAGTGTGGGCAATGCACTCCAGCTCTTTCACTGGAGAAGTTGCTTCCTCTTGGTCATCCCTGTTCCTCATAATGAGACGCTTTACTTGGGAAAGGCCTCAGAACAGTTTGGTCGTGCTGAGATCTGTGTGCCAGCCAGGTGTCATCGCTTTACACTGGTGTTCGGAGACAAGACCCCTCACTGTCACCAGCTGCTGTCCTCTAATCTGTCTTTCCCTCCTTCTCTCACCCTCTCTCCATCCTGCCTCTCCACCCACCTTTTCCCTTCATTTTGTTTGTTTCTCATTCTCTTTTTATTGCTTTTGGCTTCCACTCATTTTTGCTGTTTTCATGGTTTCACCTCTCTCTTCCTCTATCTTTCAAAAACAATAAAAAATTACACACAGGAAAGAGTAAACTGTTGTTGAGGACTATGATCACACTGTAGCTGAAAATGAAATGGTTCTTTTGATGGGTTTTCAATTACAGAAATGTCTGGAGCATTTGGGTTTACAGTGGTTATTTCCTCAGTGTGGTATTAGGCCAAAAGTCTGCGCAAATATCTTCAAAATGTTTGTCTTCCACAAGTTTTAGAGAAATTTACCCATGGAAACTGTTGCTGTGGAAGCGGGCTCAGCTTTTTCAGACGACTGTTTCTGCCATCCCATAATTTTTAAACATTTGTTTTGAACAATGATTAATTACAAGCTATCACCGGCCAGTCTCATGGGACGATGAAGTCATTAAAGGTACACTGTCAATGTTGAAAAATGATGTTGAATAAAATAGTGTGCTCCGTTTCGCAACTGATTATGGTGCTTTAATGAAACTACTCAGAGGGACTACTCAGGATTACTTGGAGAAAAAAAAATGTTTAAGGCACTGCTATTGCACTCTACATTGTGGAATCAAACAGTTAATATTCAAAGCTGCAAACAGCCTAAAAACTAAGTGATTAAAACTCTAAATGCAGCTTTTCATCGAGTTCCACTCAGAGTGAAACTTCATCCCTTCAAACCCCATGAAAAAACACAGTCCAAAAACAAGAGCAGAACAAAATGGGGTCTGGCTTACACTGTCAGGAGCTCGCTGTCAGCACCAAACACAAGCTTACCTGCAGAATCTCCCCATGTCATACAGAATGAGGCCTACTAAATTAGTAGAAAGATCTGTCTTATCACTCAGAGCATCCCTCTGTGGGTGTGCAATAATTACAAGATCGGCACATCACTGTGGAGAGTGATAATCAAGGACATGCACACATGGCATAAGCACTTGGATTAGCTGAAAATCGCTTTAGCACAGTTGTTGTTATAATTCCTGCACTCAGAACAAGCTTCACAACAAGCTCTTTTCCAGCATTTATTTTTCCCACAGGTGTTTTTTTTTCCCACATACTATTTTGAAAAGAAATTCAAACAACTTCACAAGCTCCCTTCTTTTTCTTGGAGAATCCAATAAGCATGTCAGGACATGAACTCAAGCCCACAGTCAATTCAACAAAATTACACCCACAGATCTATGTGATATTTGCACAGGCTATAGCTGCTCCTTGACAGATCGATACAACCGACATCCACTGCTCTCATTCTATCATCCCCTCTTGTGGCTTTGTGCTTTTGGAAATTTGCCTGGTGGTATCAACATCAGTCTGCAGTCATCAAACTGTAAAGCTTACCAATTATTTACTTCCTAGGCTTGTGAAATACCAAGCCTCTAATCAATGATACCAGGTGGTCCAGAACTGATACGCCATGTGGGAAGAGCCTGAATTACAGATGAAATGAGGTGGCCTCTAAAGAGACAAAGATATCACCTTATTTCCACCCTCTTGATTAGTAATTACAAAATAATAGAGGCCTTACCACAAATATCGCTAAAAGCCCATTTTCAATATTTCCAGGTGAACAATGCCCTTGCAGCTGTATCCCTGAATTACATCATCCCAGAGTCCACACTGTTTGCTCTCCTTCACTATATTGTACAGCATGGGTGAGGCCATTGCTTAAACACTGGTTTGGGGAGGTAGGTGAAAATATTTTTCAAAAATTCAAAATGTATTTCCTGCCAGGTTAGATCATTTTCATTTAATTTAATTCAAAAACAGGGATTTTAATGAAATTAGGGTTTCATAATACTACCACTTACTTGCATTTTGTGACTTTCTTCTGGTCAGAAAAATAACACTATGAGTAGAAGTACATATAAAAAACAACAACAAAAAAAAACAATAGCATCCACACCAGCTTAATTTCAGAGTCAACATCTTATAAGTCAGCAACTTTTCAACCTCAGCCTACTTCATTAAGCCCGACAAACAAAGTTAGACTTAATGTGAAATGCTGCAGAAACCAGCAAAGCGAACAATTAATTCATTATGCGGAAGTCTTTTTTTCTACTTCTACTAATCATTTTGTTATTGTGCTAAGCACTTGGCACAATAACAAACATGCATACACTACACACTACCAGACAGATGTTGAACCAAACTTTGTTGCAAGAGGAAGAGGAAAACTGCATGAGGTTGGAGGTTAGCAAAATAAATAAGATATCTTAGGATGTGTAGGCGGTAGTTGTGATGACTGAGAGATAAATTCAATATGCTACGGATTATGGATTAATTATCTGTCGTTACCTACAATAAGAGTAGAGTTGCTGGAGGAATAAAACTGATAAACAATGGCAAGTCTCAGCACTGTTTGTTAACCCTGTCTGAGTGCTGGGCAGTTTTACACATTTCTGTCTAAAACTTATTGTTCACAAATGTTTCTAAAAATTTGGAGCAAATAAGTTTCATGTTCATTTTCACAGCAGGACGCTCTGTTGGGTTGAATGCAATGCTACTATCTGACTGTCTGGTCTGCTGCTCTGTGCACTGCAAAATGACATTTGCACAACAGGAATCTGGGAGGAAGTTTGAGATTAAATTACAAAAAAAAAAAAAAAAAAAAATACTTCACAAAATCTTTCTTGGAGGGAAAAATTTCAATGACAAGTGACGCCAAGCAAGACATGACAAATGTTTATGTTTATATGTCAGTGAGCCTACTGGCAAGCCATGCTTTTCTTGTCATCAAGATTCATGGGATTACTGACAAGATGCTGATTCTTATGATTCAGTCTCGGAGACGGGTTTCCTTCCTGATTAATTTATTGATTTTTGGACTTTTTGCACTATTCATGATGCGTGGTTCACACAGTCACCATTCTAAGCCTTTAGATGGTGAGATATCAAAATACTCACTATTTAAAGCTGCGGTAGGCAACTTCACTCACTGGCAGCTGTAGGCTGTAAAGTCAAACATCAACTGATATAATTCTGACACTGTAGCACGTAGCCTTGATATTGTTAACAAGCTGACTGCTGTTAGCTGCCATGAATATTCACAAATACTCAAGAACTTCCCTCGGTCAGCTCATCTGCGGGAGCTCTTCTTGATCACTTCCTTACATTTTACTGGTTATGAAAATAATTGATCCCCTGAAGAGGAAGAACCCCATCCAGTGGAAATGCACAGGCAGCAGGTGCCCACTCTCCAACATTCAAGCTGAGCAGTAACTTGATCAAGTGGCCGAATGATTGGTTTGAAATTGGACCTCTGAATGTCAGCTGCTCAAGGCTGTAAACTTGGTTGGTCAAACATTACATGTAAAGTTAATGTGCATGCTAGTTTACGCTGGTTGATGTGCCAAGTGTAATTTAATTATATGGAGGAGAAAGGCCTCCTAGCATTTTTTTCCCCCCCCTCAGTCACCTACGCTCACCAATGTCCATGTGATACTGAATTATTGCAGTGCAGGCCACACATCTCAATGTGTGCTCTGTGTGGGCAGCCTCCTACGCTGGGATATGAAATTCGGCTTTGTCAAAATTGAAAATTATAATGCATTTGATATGTCTGGCTTTGCCTTTAGCGCAATCTGCACAATTGATTTGAAGCACTACGAAAGGTGTGTGGGCAGCACAGATTTTCTTCCACTGGTACAATAATTTGATAAGAAAATGTGGAAACACCATTTACATAGTCTCCATGGCTTACATTCATCCAAGTAAATAATAGTTATAAAGGGAAAGTGTTTTGCTTCGACTAATTGTTTGTAATAAGCCATTTTACCATTTTAATTTGATAAAGGCCATTGTTTTTCCATTTGCAATTCTGCAGGACTCGTTTTTAAGTTAATACCCGATAAACTGCAGTGCCGTACGCATACCACTGATAACACATCTTGACAAAATGACACATTTGCCTCTCTTTCAAGCTTTTGTTGTTGAAACAATGCGCTTCTGCAGTAGCACAGCACAGCCTAGACCCAGTAACTTACCTATTGGACAATGAACAACAATTGCTTTCATGTATATTATTTTTCCCTCTGGTGGAATTCTTTTATTATGATTCTCTTTTGGCCTCTCAGCGTTTTCATCTCATGTGATTATGGTGTGGATAAAACAAGCTAATATGGCTGTGGTTATCCTGGCACAGCACTTTTCTTTATTCATGTGCCTCGCGCCACTATGGTTTTCGTCATTGCTTAAAAACCTAGGTGTTTCACTGCAGAGACTGTGGAGCAGAATTTATTTGATTATTTACCTTTTATACCAATAGAGGCAGCATATTAAACTCCCTGACTCTAATGAGGCAAGTGCAACAGGAACATGCACTCCTGAATGGGCCGCTGCTCAGATAAGGAAAAACAGGAGTGTTGGTCCTTCATAAATAACAGCTTAGCCTGTACAGTGGTGGCTGTGAGTCTCATCGCAGAAATAGGTACTGCAGGCAATTCTGCCTTGATGAGAACAATAAGTTAAAATATTATCCTGGCCTGACCGCCCACTACAATGGGCAAAAGACATTGGGACATAAGAGATTCTGTCAGTTTTACAACTAAATGGTTGTTCTTGGTACTTCAAAGCTAGACAGGGCAAGGTTTGTATGTGCCATAACAATAGTACTTTATCTAAATCACAAAGTGGCCTGCAACAGAGAACAGTGTCCCCCCTAAAGGAGACCCTGAGCACTGTTTTTGCCATGTCTGCTCAAATAAAATTCAAGTGTTGGATAAGGACACTTCTCTGCTCACAAGAGGTTACAAACCAAAATTCCAGAGCAAAATGCTGCACAAAGTGTCTGCAGTGAACAAACACTCAATACAGAGAAAGCTGGACTAGAGGGTAGATCTTTTGTCTTTGTCATCCCTTGGGTATATGGCTGGTTAATATATTGATATTATATCGAGATTATGATGTGAGACTAGATACCATCTGTGAATTTGAATATCCTAACACTGTGAAATGGTTAAGTGTTTTCCTTCCATTTTAAAAACAGTATTGTAGTAAAGAGATGCAGTTTGTTTAACATAATGTTCTTTATCTCTAACTGCTTGGTCATCATTTGCACATTACTAATATATATTTATGAAAAATCTCCTATGTGTAAATACCTTATGGAAGCACCAATGGTCATTTCTACACAATCAATAAGGGTATTTCATCAAAGACATCACAATATTTGATTTTGTCCATATAGTTGTGCATTAATTAGGTGTTTTTGGTGTAAAGCATTTCAGACTGGACATGTAAGTATTAGTAAACATGAGTTTGCAGTATGCCGACATCACACTCCAAGATTTCCAGACACTAAAGTTCAAATCTCAGTCACCTTTTACTGACATTTCTACGCTACACCTTTCACTGACATTTAGAGCTGCCAATGTGTGAAGTTGTCTAGTGCAGTTTTCAGTGTCACTGGATCTTTTCTTTCTCATGATGGGAGCTATTCAGAACAAGCAGATTTAAAGCATGTGTACATTGCTCTGTTCTAAGTAGCAAGAGTGATGAAAAGGCGAGGGCCTCGGGAAACACTTTTCTCCAGCAAATGAAGATGACAGGTTGAGACTGGCTGACGCAATCTACTCAGGTTGCGTATTATAAAACAAATGATGTAATATAGGACACTGTCACTCCGAAATGACAGCAAATATGGAAATGTGACAGGGAAATTTTGAAGCCCAAAACCGAGCATTTACGTCCATCAACAATTTTTTTTTGGTCACTCAGGAATGGATCCCAGCTTCGTATCCTAAAGTGCCCTGCATCCCGTGAATTTCATCGTTGTGAAGCAGATGATTATGATGCTTTTATTCTACTCACTGTTCTCTCCCAACCGTTATTAATCCATTTTAGAGAGAGTGAGGACATCATGACAGATGGGATACTTCTTGTGCTCGTTTCCTCCCACTCCTATTGCAGCGACCCATCCATACCGCCCAGGGGGCCATATGTGCTGTACTCCTCCTTGAAGGAGTGCAGGAAAGGGGCATGGAGACATGCCAGCTCACAGTAGCCTGGTTTCCCCCACAGTGCCAAACATGCTAGCCTGGGCTGAGACTATTTGAGCCACTTAACCTACAATTTCTTAATACAGATTATTTTTGTGAGCAATCAGTGTTAGTTTCCATTAAAATGGCACCTGTTCTAAAATGCCTGAGAGCAAAGGAATAAAACAAATTATGGTAGCATCAGCTATTTTTTGCGCAAATACAAAAGGGATACAGAGGATTTTAGAGGAACAAAACATATTAGTATCCGGACTCAAAATGTACAACGTATGATTCCTTTTTCTGTTTTGTCACTAGATGAGATGGCCTCTCGAGTTACTATTCCCAATAAACAAATAGTGCTTTTGATCTTGTGATATAAATCACACTGAATTGACCCGAGCCCTGACAAGCGCCATAGGGCTCTGCTGTGGAAGTGTCTGTTGGCAAGACCCCAAGGCCACTCCGTCATGTCAAAAAGAGCTTTTATGGACCATCTCCAACAACATGTACTGTTTCTATTGACCTCAATAGTAACCTCCACTCTTCACTGGAACAGAAACCCTGGAGTGCTGCTATTGAAAGGGTAAATTCACCCAGGTTGGCAGTCATCTCTAATGTACAATATCTCAGGTTGAAGTGAAAGGAGCAAAGGAGACGGAGTGAACAAGTGAATATGTATCAATCTCCTATGACCCTATCACTGCAGGCAGTCCAGCCTTACATGCTATTTCCTTTGCCTCTTTTCATACTGTAAGACATATGAGAAAGTAAGGAAGTTGACACAGCAGCATAATGTGGCACAAATTCAAACCCACACACACCAGTGTTTCTGTCCATTGACGTACCAGCCCACTCATTCATATAATTCAGACTGAAAAGTGTACACTTTTGAAATCATAGACTTCATAGTGAATTCATTAAATGGACTTGGGCATCATAAAACTCAGTCAGCGCATAAATGATCGGGTCACTTTTCGATTCAAGAAAAGCAAAAATGAAAAAAGTTAAAGCACAAGCAGGGAAATGTTGCACCTATCGCCACTTTGAAGAACAACTTCAAAATATTTGGGCCATTATTAATAACAAACAAACAGAAATGACCCTCACTGGCTTTTCAGAGTCACTTCATTAAGTCAGATATGAACAGAGCAACCCAGTCACCTGGGTCTAGTGTGTTTGATGCTGTTTCAGTTGCAATCTATTTCTCCTTGTAACCCACATATTGCCTCTGGCTATGGCCACTGTTCACTATTCAGAATAAAATGAAATAACACAATACTAACAAAAGAAGAATGCAAGAGGGGGAAATCAATAAATTATGGAGAAATTCCACCCTGAAACAAATTTCCCATATGCTAGTATAACATAAGTCCTGTTGTCAAGGACATTGCTGTTTCAATCTTTGGATATAAGACAAAGGAATGTCTTATTTTCTTCATCATCCACTTGTACCTTGACATTATTGCTGTGACAGCTAGCTCTATCTCAGATCAGCAGTCAAAGAGCAAACTGTCATGTGATTATGACTGACTTGTATGCATGTGCAAAGGTATCTCCATCACAGATTATTGATTTTTTTTATTATTATTATTTAGTAAAATGGTTATCTACCTCAAGTGAGTGTGTAAACAGTGTCATATATTTGCCTTTTTTCAATATAGGAAAATGCACATAAAGAGGGTTGATGTAAATGTAGTTATCACCTCAAACTCACTACAGACATACACTGTGTGGACAAAAGTATTGGAACACCTACAGATTACACAGACAGGGGCTTTTATGACATCCCATCCATCCCATCCATAGGCAGTTATATGGAGTTGGTCCCACCTTTGCACTTATAACAGCCTCCACTGTCCTGGAAAGGCTTTCTACAAGATTTTGGAGTCTGGGAATTTCTGCCCATTCATCCAGAAGCGCATTTGTGAGGTCAGACACTGATGTTGGACAAGAGGGCCTGGCTCGCAATCTCTCCTCTAGTTTATCCAAAAGTTGTTGTTTAGGGTTGAGGTTATGGCTCTGTGCGGGCCAGTCAAGTTCTTTCCCACCACTTTAGAATGAGCCATTCACAAATGTTTGCAAAGGCAGACTGCATGGCTAGTTGCTTGATTTTATACACCCGTGGCAATGGGACTAAATGAAACACCTGAATTCAATGATTAAGAGGTGTGTCCCACTACTTTTGTCCATATAGTGTGGAAAGAATACACTTCAGGATTTCATGTGGAGCAGGTCACCTTTTTTGGTTCATTAAAGTTAGACAGTTCCACAAACACAGTCTCTCATTCTCAGTCTGTGTCAGTGAGGCACCTGCTGGACTGATATTCTGACAAAAGACTAGAGCCTCTTGCTTTTACTGTCAAGATAGCAATTGAACTTTCTAAGATTGTGGGAAGAAGATACATGAATTCTAGAGCTGACCCAAATGCTGTCAAGCTTTGATTGTTGTCATGACAATCAATGTCAAAAACATTATTTGAATACCTTTTTTTCCTAGACACTATACGTTTTATCTTGACGTGAACGGATACACCACAACTCGGCTGTAGCAGATCCACAATTATCTCACAAAAGCTGGATGCAGAGTCTGTTCTACGTAGAGCAGTGTGGCCCTGGACAGCAGATGCACCCCCAGATTCAGAACCGCGGGGCATGTGTCGCTCTCAGAGGCAGGAGACGTTTGCTGCTCCATAATATCAGTCGGCATGCCAGGGCGTGTAACTGACCGGAACGCAAACCAGACTGACAGCTGATATAAGGTACCATTGTCATATTGTCCCTTCTCACCAGAACATAATGCCCATTAAAAAACGGAAGAAAGCACTCCAGGGCAAGAAACACCGCTAAGAGCTCCAGATAATTTATGTGGGACCTCTGGAGATTTCTGCTCCAGAGATCTCTCACTGACCGTCCGTCATATATTTCCCATCAGCCCGACAAACTCACATCTGTAGTGACTACCTTCCGGGATACGACAGTACCAGTGCGCACCCCCTGTACCAGGAAAGCTTGATGTTGCCAGCAGTGCAGCACCACTGCGCATTCCACCGTGACAGTTACCCTCTGTGTGCCATGTCGCACAAGGTCCAGACTGAGGGCACTGGAAATCTCTCATGTACAAGTGGCTGAGTGCTCCATCCAACCCCCGTCATAACAAAGCTTCAAATACCACTAAAAAATTGCTGCTGAGACGTCAAAGCCCAAAAAAAGACATTCAAGGCAGCTCTAGTGAATTCTGTTTAAGGACATATTTTTGTTCTAGGCTTTGAGAATTTAATACTCCAAAGGAAATTCCTTTAGTGCATGACTGATATGTTTTCAAGGTCGTTGCAGGTTTAAAGCAGATAGTCTGTGTGTGTTTGCATGAGCATGCATGGATACGTGACACAAATACAGCTAAATACATATCTACTTTCAGAGTATCTTCATCAGGATAAGAGCAAAACCCATGGTGCTTAACCTTGTGCGATTCTGCAGCAGTGCAGTAATCTCCAGCCACACTTTCATGTTATTTTTTTTTTCTCTACAGTAACATGACAGGTAATACAAATGGCCTCATTTCCAGGTGCACAACAACCCCTGCAAGTTTAGCCATTAATGCAATGGTTTTGACAAACTACCCTCTCAATGGACTTCTGGCAGAGGTGTGGTCTGCACAAAATGGCCATTGAATACTTTTGAGTGTGCTGTCAGAGGAGAGTGATAGAACAATTCTGCAGAATGAATGTATTTGGTCTAATTTTCTTGGAAAATTGCTGAAAATAAAACAAAACAACATCCTGTATATAAAACGCTAATTGTTTTCTTTTATGTGCATCTGTACTGAACAGATTTTTAGGACTAAATAGAAGGCACATTTCCTCTTAAGTGGTCTACAAACATATCCATTGGACATAGTGGTCATATGTGCTGAGATTGACAAAATGTTCCCAGAGGCAGCAGGCATCTGACCCAATGGCAGCCCTTATTCTCGCTAGCAGATGCAGAGTGTGCAATTACTGTTCACACAATTACTACTACTCACAGCGCACAGCGGGGCATCAGGTTCAGCTTCTCTCTGTAGCTTCTCTCAGGAAAACCTCCAGAGCGCTCTTAATGCGAAGAAATCCTCTGCAGGGGCATTTTCAGCTATCATAATGGAAAAATAAATATATATACATCAAAATGACAATCAATAAGACTGTATATGGTGCTTTTAATTTATGGTCGTCTGTGTAGTGGGCTGTCCACGTTGCACGGTTATTGTTACTTTTGTAATGGTTCCAATGAAAAAAAATTAAACAAGTTCACTTACAATTCAAACAATTTATTTTTACCTGGCCTCTAATGCATAATTAGGATTTATTTCAGTTACAACATACAACAAAGATGCCACAGTAAATACTTTGGATATATATATATATATATATATATATATAAATTCTGTTCTCATTGGGTTCTGAGGGATTTAGGGCTATTTTAGGATTTTGTGGCCACGTTCCCAGGTGGAAAATACTCTGGAGGAATGAGGGGTTTCTCCTATTATTAATCAAACTGACAATGCATCCAAAGAAGCCACTGGCGCAGAATGTACTTTTTCGTCCCTCAACGACACTCCACTGACCAATTTTCCATCACTTGCTGTGACTCACCCCATTTTGAAGAAGCAGCACACTGACTTTATTACCGCGGCACAGGCAGACAGGGACTCATAAAGCTGACGGGTGTGATAACTCGTCCCTACCTTGTCATGGCTCAGAGAGGGGGATGGAACAAAGGTGTGATGGAGAAGGGCAGGAAACCATCAGCCTGCGATGTGCTCAGTGGGTTTTCCCAGCGACACCCTGTCGCTCCAGATTTAAAGAGTGAGAGGACGGCCCAGACAGTGACGGGTGATGGAGTGGTAGGGATGTATAGAGGACCAATGTACCCTGGTGTTTACGTCTCGCCATGCTCATCTGCAGAGAGGGGCAGTTTGTTCGCTGAGGCTTTTTTTTTTTTTTTTTTTTTTACCCAGAGTGAGAGGGCAATTTGGTGCATGCTCTTTTCCAGCCAAGCCCATCATTTTTTTATTTTGACATTTCTTAATATCAAAATGCATGATTATAATATGGTTATTTGACTATCTTCACCTGCACAATTAGACAGTAATACATTCTCCATCTCCTCTCACCAGCTGGCTTGGCCTCTCACCAACTGTTTCGTTATGTTATTCCTCCTGACCTGCCCAATGTTTGCGGATCAAAAATCTGTCTCAAACTCACAGTTCTCCTCCCACAGTCAACTACACAAAAAATTATGAAAAAAATGAAACAAAAGCAACTTTAAAAGAATCATTTATGTTCTGTCTCACCAGCTACATTAAAGTAATAATGTGATCATCTCCTAGAAATGCCTTAGTCCTAATATTTAAGGCCACAGAAAATGTCACTATATAGCACATTAACATGGGTATTAATGACTTACATTGCCTTGCTGGTGCTGTTTGGTTGTTTTAGGGTATAATAATCTATTTTATGTATGTTTTTTCATTGTTTTTTTCTTCTTTTAAGAAAACGCTTTTATTACATGTTCAGCTCTTTTTGCTTTTTACATTTCCTCCTTCATAACGTATCTTCATTATACTGTTTTTACCTTGTCTTATATACTTGTTTCTTGTTTTGTAAAATGCATTGTAACTCTGTTTTTTTGTTTGTTTGTTTGTTTGTTTGTTTTTCTTTTAACCCTATAAAGCCAGTCATATCATATATGATACACATTTTCAATTCTGTTTTTCATTTTCAGTTTAATCAATACGTGACCAAAATACTGTTGTATACCTTTGAACACTTCCCCTGTTCACCCTGGACCATACCATTGGCACCTCAAGTACATATCATATATCATACACCAGAAAGGTTGTGTAATAACATATTTTTTGAATTTTTCTTTTTATATATATATTTTGTTATAGGACAAAATAAAGGGTTCAGTTTCAAAAAATTGGACTTTTCTGCCAATTCTTTCATAGTTCAGGCTTTATAGGGTTAAATGCTATATGAAAAAAGGTTCTACCATTTCTTCTGTTGGCAAACTGGCCCAATGTGACACATGTGGAGAGAAGCTGCAGCTACAGTGGTGCTTAATGAGAGAGAAAGCTCTCCCTCTTCTATGCTGGACTTCTCCTTGTATATTTGTTTAATGTTGCTGCAAATCACTGAGTCTACACAAAAACGCATTTATTTTTAAGAGCTGACATTGAAACCTGACAACTAGTACTCCTATATTGGATCACTTTTTTCCCCCCAATTAAACGCCATTGTAGCAGTGCTGAGAATATCACCCAGTACCGTCAGTGGGTAAATTTTTGGCTACTTAGCTGTGAAATAAAAAAATATGACCTCAAGCAATAAAACTGCACTAGAAACAAAATGTAAATCTTCAACCCAAGGTTTTAAATAGGGTTGATGTGTTTTATGTTGGAATTTTCCTTTAAGTCAGGAAGGTTTTCAGCCCAATGTCACCATATTTGGTACAAAATCAACATCTGTGAATATCGGATTATCAGTGGCAACTTCAAGTGCCATGTCACATTGCATACTGTCGCTCCTTGACAGGTCACACTATTGATTTTATCTAGGCAATCACTTCTTGTTTAGATAAACATTAATAATCTTGATATGTGACTGGGGAAGGAGTTTAAAGTTACAGGTCAGAGTGTTTTGAAATGCTAAACAGTTTAGGAGGGCACCGCTAGTGGGAGGCTATCATCTTGTACTCACGACTCTTTGTAAGTTTGGCTCGGAGGCACAGTCGACCTCTGCACTGACACAAACTTATTGCTGGTGTAAATCAAACTCCAGCCACACACCACTTCTGCCCTCTCTCTATAAATATTTAAACAAGTATAAATACATACCATGGCGCCTTACATCCTCTAGAATATTCTTGCCTCAAGGTATGTTTAAATTATGCTTCTGTCAAGAGCAAACGCTTTGGACAACGACACATTTTCACTAGCTATATCCAGCACAAACTTTAGTGAAATGTTAGACAGCATATACCCAAAAGACATACGGTCTGCGCATTTGATAGTGTCTCTCTCGATGGGGTTACTGGGGACAGAGAGAAGTGACTGGGTGTGTCCACACTAATGCATCTCTGCTCACAGACAGATGACACACCTCCAGACCTATCCGTTCATTTGCCTGCAGAATCAAGATTCACGGCTCTATTTTCCACTGCCCTGTTTGCCAGAGGTGCTCTGTTTTCCTCAGTGTTAAATGAATTAAATGGGCGAGACGCCAAAAGCACTGCTCACTCCACATACTAGATATAGCAGCACGCCTGCTTCTCGAGTATGTGCAGGCAGAAATTTTGAGGTGTATGCTGGAATATTGCTATCGCATAAGGCTGACTCAAAGTGATGGATTTTGGTTTTCCTAGCTGCACACCATGACCTCTATTTTCAAAGGTCAAGCTATACTGGTATCATGATATTAACGGCAAAAATCGTATTAATATTGGTTTTAAATTAGGATATCTCAAAGCATTACCTTTAAAGGGCATTACGGATTCTACACTCAAGTGCACAAAAAAGTTGCTAAAGAATGTCACTGTGACAAGCTCAGCAGCTCTTGTAAATGAATAGGCAATAAGCCTTGTGCCTGAGACACAGCGAGTACCAGGCAACCCAGCCTCGGCTCTGCATGACTGGCTCTGTCACTGGCAGCATACGGAGGCCTGGCGCTGGCCAGGTGGCTCTTACATCTGGCCCATTAGCTCTCAACCACTGCAATGACTCTCCACGCCACTGACAGCCTGTTGAAATAATATCATCAGGACCTGTAAGTGCTGAAGGCCGCCTTACCCACTTCCTGCTCAGAATACTGAGTCACAGCCACACTGTTCGTTTGCCCTGTCAACTCTGAGACTGGGCTCAGTCCTGAATATCTTCCAAAGCTGCTAAGATTTTTCACTCTTGACAATGTGGATCTGATGAAATTAGATAGGTCAGATCAATATTCAGTGTTCTCTCGCCAGAGGAAGTATGGCTACAGAATTAAATTTGGGGGTTTCGTGTTTCTTTGTATCGCAATTTAGCTGATGAAATATCATTATGTTCGGCTGTACCTTTTAAAGGATAACACCAGTGTAATTTCATGCTTTTTCTATCACCATTAATGCCAATGAGGAGTCTAAACCCACTGATGTGATTTTTGTCTTACCTCCAAAAGTCACAGTCTCCCTTTGTTTTCAAAAATACATTAAAACTGCTTGCAGAGGCAAACTAAAGCATTGATGACCTTTGTACTTTTTCCTGGCATAACTTGAATACTACCATGTTAAGTGGGAATATTTTTTCTTTTCAAATTCCCACGCACTGTTACTTCCCTCTGGTGGTAATCAAGACACAAAATGAAACTTAAAGCACAGTGGGAGTTGCGATGATCTTGTCATATCCAGTTCTGTAGAATTGTGACGTTATAAAGCCATGCCCAGAAAATTTACAATAGTCATCTCATTTACAATGATGGATTATGTTCCTCTGTGCTGCATTATGTTTCTGTGAGCTGTTTTTACTGGATTTTGGAAAACAACGGCAGACTATGACTTCCGGGAGGAAAGGCAAACCCAAAGCAGAACAGACAGTAATAGGTTCTGACTGTGGCAAATGGTGATGAGAAAAAATGTCACAATGGTATTATCTTTGAACTCTCTCAGAAACCCAATAAACCACATTTTGTTAATGTTCTAAAACTGCAACAGCTGTTTTTCTCTCTAAGTACAAGAAATAAAGAATTAAAACGACATACTACTATATATTTTAGTTAGAATAGATACACTGTGCAGACACTTCAACAATTTCTTAGCATGTTTAACTTCTTCACTTGTAAACAGAAGAAACATTTTCCTTAGCACTGCCAAAAGGTTAGTATTATTTTTCAGTCGCAGGTGTAGCAGTTGAGAATTCTGAATTTAATTGTGTATGCTTTATTTCTCTGGGACTTCAAGTGAGAATCTGCGGCCCTGTCTCTCTCTCATGGGTTTCTGCTCTGTCAGGTCATGGTAGTTAACGCTAACAAAGAGGCCAGGTCATTGGCCTTTACTTTCCAGTCTCTGGTCTCTTGACTCGCAGGGACAAACCCCCACCTCCAAAGGTGTGCCTCTTGCCCCTAAGCACTGCACCAAATGACACATTCTATCCATCAAATGATGGACTGCAACATGCGAAGCAAAAAAGTGCAGGGATGGCAAATTTTTCATGCATATGATATTCAGGCTACAGCGCATCCGCCTACGTTAACCCAGGAGAGCATGAGGGAGAAGCTTTGAAGATGGATTACCAGATCACATCATGAGAGCGAGGCTGCTATGAGCAAGCAGCAATTTCAGGAAAGGCACTCAGAGAGAGTAGTATGTGAGAAGAGAGGAATACAGATCATTCATTTGGTTAAAAGTGTTAATTTTTTTATGTCAACAATATACAGTGTATTAATGCTATCATATCCGCAGTGCCCAAGCTAATGGCCACTATGCTTTTTCATAAATACTAATAAAGATGTCTTTGCCTTAAATTTGAAGTTATAAAGCCACCCATAAATTCAGATAAGTGGTGATAACACAGGAAATTGTGCGTTAGCTGTTAGCCATTAGTTATCATTTCCCTTGAAACCGGCCTATATCTGATATTGCAAATTTAGTAAAGCACTTGGAGTGCCCAATCCATTTTAAAAGAAGAATCTTTGGATGTGCAAGCAAAAAAAGAAAAAAAAGAAAAAAAAAAAAAAGTCGCATCGGAAGTGGTGATCTGTTGATTGTTCCTCATATTATCAATGCTGATACAGCAGTGAGGAACACAAGGTGGAGTTGACATGTTGCTTTTTTGCTCTCTCCTTCTCTCCTGGCCAGTGGAGTCTGCGCAAAAACACAAAACAAAAAAAAAACTGCTTTGTTGTCCTTAAATGACAAGGGCTTGCTGATGAAGTTGCTCCTAAATAAAGAAAGACCAGCATAATGAATGCCTGGGTCCCTCCTGCCAAAAACTGCATTACAGTGCCCCTAATGATCTCCCCTTGTCTGAATCATTCTATCTGTGGACCAACTCCCTGGCAAGAGTGAATTAATACCCCAGAGAGGAATTGAGAATAAAATTGGAGAAAATGGGGGAGTCTATGGGTGGAAACGAGGGAGGGCAGCCTCAACAAAAAGGCACAGCAGATACATGACCCCATTCACAAACGTGGGGCAGGGGCAGCCATTATCATAAGCTCTTTGAAATGAATGGCACTCCATCACTTCCAAGGTGAGCAGCTCTCACTCAGCAGTGCTTTTTCATCTCTGTCTCTCAAGGACACCATGTGGGAGAATGTACAAAGATGTCTGCTAATGCGTTATCACACAACTCTATAAAGTATCTAAAACTTGCAAAGCAACAACTCCATGTGCCTTTAAAACTGCATCAGTTAACAACAAAAACACCGACATGCAATACCTTTAAGGGCAGCCATTCCCAGTATTAATATGGAGGTGGGTTTGACTTTACAACACAGTCTCATAACTTTTCATTAAATTAGCAAACTCTGAAAAACAGATTATACATGTTTTTGACGCCAATATTGTGAAAGTTATTCCATTACAGAACAATTACATAAGAATTGGATGAACTAACTCTGCACTAACCGTTAAGCTGAAGCAACTAAAAAAGCTCCAGTCAAGGTCAGGCAAATAAAAGCTTTTTTGTCATAGCTAAGCAGTACAACAACACTGTTAAATAACTGTTTTCATAAGGGGCTACACTTGATTTTGAGATGCTTGTCACCATTACACCATTACCAACCATTACAAAACATGTTTTACCACCACTAACAACATGTTCCGACGTGGGAGTTCTAGTGAGCAACTAGGAAAGCCCAGTTATAACAAAAAAGCATACCACAGATCTGTCTATACAGTTTACTTTTTTACAAAAATCTCAATTGTGGGATGCAAGGAGAGGATGTGCGACCTCCTCTGAGTAATGCGACCTTTCTTGTTTCTTTTATTAGTCACATCTCAAATACAGGACGACACTGGCAGGAAATAGAAACAGTATGAACATCCATATTAACCCTAGAATACACAGCATGGGTCCAAATGGACCTGAAAGACACATTCTTTGCTGTATTTTTTAAATGAATGTATTTCACAATTCAGGATGCTGGGGCATCCTCAATTTGTTTGTTTTTATGATTAAACACATTTATTTCAATTTTGAGGTTTTGACTTTTAGAATAAAAAGTGTTTTTGTATGATTACCCCAAACATGCACAATATGGATAAATTTGATGCATAGTCGAGGGACCCTTTGTTACCTATTTTAATCAATTAATCTACTCATTTCATATTCAAGGTAATCCCTAATTATCATATTTCTGATTAGCACAATCATCACATTTATTTTTATTTTCTTTAGTCTGACATAAAATACATTTTTTTTGCATTATTTTCCCAAATTTGACAACATAGGTCATGATGGACCTGTGTGTGTGTGTGTGTGTGTGTGTGTGTGTGTGTGTGTGTGTGTGTGCGGTTTGTGTGCAGACAGATCAACGTGGTGGGTGTCTCCTCACCAGTGGTGGAGCAGAATAAAAGTGTTAATGAGTCCACAGTTGCTGCTGGTTATCAGCGATCAGCCTGTTGTCAGTGTTTATGATTAAGCAGCCTTATGGAAGCTTTAATGTGTGTGTTTTCTTTTTCCCCCGCCTGAGACTTGAGCCAGCACCAAGCTCGTATTATGAATATTCATGTGCATGGACCTGCCCTCACCATGAGGAAGGACTCCTCTATAGGCTGACATAAGCCTTGCACACAGACACTATATGCACTCATTAACCCACTGACTCAAGCCTCTTAACAAACGACTGGGAGAAATGAACTGTGACAAGAGAATGATTAAAAATGTACAGGACACCAGACAGTCACTGACAAATATTTGCATGTATAGTAAGAGTGTTTGCCCTACCTGATATTTTGTGAGTCCTCAGGTGATGCAGGGATGCTCTCTGATGGGAGGATACTGGACGTGCAAAATTAAAGTAACATCACTGCCACAGCTCCCCAACCTGACAACACACAGCAGGCGACCAAAACAGAAAAGAGGTTATGCTCATTTCTGCTATAGGACAGCTGAAATATTGGCTATTGGCTGACTAGAAACCTTTTTAACTAGTTAGCTAGCTAGCTAGTTTAATTAGCCTACAATCATTTCAAGGAGCTCGCGATGCATTTTTGAATAAGCGTCCGTTAAATTGTCTCGTGGTTTAACTGAATGGCAAACAGTGACATATTTTAATTAGCTTACCTGTGTTAAAATGGCAACTCCCTTCACCAAGTGTGAAGTCAGCGACTCAGGAACACTTGGCATTTGGTGCAAACATTTATCAAACGAATAAATAAATAAACAAACGTGGGGAGGGATTTATTTTTTTAATCAGTTTGTTTCCCGTTTGCGGTTTCCATGAAGTCCAACGCAGGTCCGGCAGGATACGCCGACAAGCGCTGTGATTGGTTGGAGAGTTTGTTGGGCCTGTTCCCCATTGGCTGTGAGAGCCACAGACATACATAGGCCTCTTTCTATGTCCATGGTGAGAGCCTTCATACGACACATGGGCTCTGAGACGAGTCTTGTGTTTGTTAGTTAGTTAGTTAGTTAGTTTGTTTTTTTGGTGGGCATTGTAGTTGCATTGCCTTTGGTAATCATAGCAATTACAGTGGTTGTTTCCTTGTCCCTTTTAATATAATAATGTAAATAACTGAGCAAATACATATATAATATACAGCTCGCGTGATTCCTAAACAAAATAGGTATTGCTATTTTTAATACAATTTAGCTTTTGTAAAAAAAATTTGGAAGGCACTCAATAGCTTTTGAAGTTTTATTTTAAAATATTCCTTAAAAAGAGTGGGGACATAAGGTGACAGTGTTACGGCAATGATGTCACCGTCACTGTCTTAAAAGTGTGACTTGGCCTTACATGCCCTTTAATATAATATCTATATCTATATCTATATATCTATATATATATACCAAATCATTTCTATCTATCTATCTATCTATAGATAGATAGATAGATAGATAGATATAGATATAGATAGATAGATAGATAGATAGATAGATAGATAGATAGATAGATATAACCAAATAAAACTGAACATAAAGATAAAATTCACACAGAAGACACAGCAGGTGACATGTTTCTCATTTTCACTTGGTACAGGTGACAACCCTATCTACAGGTCTATGCTTTTTTTAAATTTTGATGTATGCTATCACAATAGACACAACACATAATAGCATAATAGTATACATTTTTTATGACACTTCAATTCCTCATTTTCATCAGGCACTTGCCTTAATCAAGTCCTGGTCTTGGGGATGATCTTGATATGAGATCGCCTTGGGTTTCACCCAGAAAAGATCGAGATTCTTCCACTTCATCCTACTTGTTTTGTTGTTAATGAATTTATTGTTCTGGCATTTGAAACTCAACAGTGCAAATTATTTACAGAAAAGGTTTGACAAAATTCATGCAACATTAACAACCCAAGTTACGAGGTTCAAACTTTCACATCTGCATTACATTTATGGAGTAGGGCAGCATAAAAGATTGAAAGATCAATAAGTGAAGCTCCCACCCAAAACCCATTCATCACAGAGTACTACATTACCATGCAACCGTGTTTCTCTGTAGATTTGTGTCAGAGTCAGAACACACAAAAAACAGCTTGAAGCTTGTAAATCTCATTCCCAGCAGAACATAGCTCATCAAGTTTGCCCTGCGTGTTTGTTTCTAGACTGTTTAGGCAAGACAACAGGGCAGCAGGGTGTTGTGGTGATTAAGGAGACCGCCTTTCAACTGGAGGACGCTGTGTTCGAATTTCCGTGACGGCAAGCATCTGCCCTGCTGGAGTGTCTCTGAGCAAGACACCGAAGCCCAACCACCCCCAGGGCCACTGCTCTCTTGCGCCCTGTGGAGAATTTCAAACAGAAAGCCTCATAAGATTTTGTGAAATGAACACAAACTCTGAAATGCATTAATGCATTGTGGACATGAACGATGTGACGATTATGTTTCTCCATCATAAAAGAATTATGTGTCAGCAGCAAGAATTGGACACAGAATTTTTATGTCTGTCCTCTGGAGAGATTAGAGAACAGTTCAGTTCAGGCAACTATAACAGCTTTGCTTAAAGACAGGCAAACAGTTTGGCAGTTTGGTTGAGTGTCAGGGTTATGTTAGGGCAACTAAAACAAATTAAGGTCAGAGCAAGACTTTGGCCACGCTTAAATAAGAAAAAAGTTTGCTACAATTTAAAGCATCACACACACAATAAAAAACATGACTTAGTATGACTTAGGAAATTAAGTGAGATTGTCAGAGTTGAAGACAAATGTACACATCCATCCTCCTGGCATCCATACCATTACTTTGCACGCCTCGAAATTCAATGTCAAACTAGAGCCTGTTTCTGCTTGTGTCTCCTTCATGCCACCCTTTTGTAGTTTCTATGCATGGAGCGCATTATTTGCATTGCAAAATTGTGCTCATCTAACAAAAGTTTACGAGAGTAGGCTGAGAATTTCCCAACAGGGATCAATGAAGTTTCATTTGACTTTTTTTTTTTTTTTTTTAATTGTAAATGGTTAGCCAGCGAGCTACATCATGCCAAACACACATCCACCAGAGGCGGCATTATCCTAAAAACTAGAAATCCTAAAAATTACAAGCTGAGTCTTTCAGTCTATAGGCAAAGGGGATGAAAATCAGGTTGATATGACAGGGAAGAGTGAGGGTGGGTCGTTAATTCATAATCACCCTGAATTAATGATTGAGTGAGACTGAGAGGCACGGGGCATATGGAAAAGAGAGGGCTGCAGATGCTCCCCTGTGCCAGGGGGCTTCTAGGAATGGGAGCAACTCAGTGCCTTGTCACACAAAAACATGCCTGTATGCATGCCCGAAAGCATAAACACGCACACGCACGCACACACACACACACACACACACACACACACACACACACACACACACACACACACACACACACACACACACACACTGTCCAGCATGAAAACCTCCTTAACAAGAAAATGGTTTCAGTTTCAATCGGCATTCAGACCACAGCAGACGATATTTTACAGCTTAAATTCTAGTGGCTGGAATGCTGAGAGCCTAAGGGAACTTAAATAATGAAAAAGAGATATTTACTTTTCCCTGGACAGTAAATTGCTGAGAGATGCTTGAAAAAAAATCCTTTCTTTTCTTTTCCTTTCCTTTCCTTTCCTTTCCTTTCCTTTCCTCTCCTTTCATTTCCTTTCTTGACTTGTTAACATGCCTGATCATACCAATGCAATTAATCAGAAGATGGCTCTTTTTTCTGTTGCGTAGATTATTCCAGATTTTCAGCAAGTGTTACTTTGAGGTGTCTACTTGAGTACTTGAATGTTCGTTCCATATCAGTTAACTCCATCACAGCATAGTAAACAGGCACCACAAGCATGGGAGGCAACTGAAATGAAAACCGCTTCCTCTGAAAACCTCCTACCTCCTCACGCAAAAGCAGAGGATTTCTTTTTCTTTGACCAGAAGGATTATCTGGACAAGTCACAAAGAAATCTCTGTGGATTCATTTCTTGGGCTGAGAATATTGGACATCCTATCTTCTGACATACAATATTGCCAAGGGATGCTGGAATAAGTGTCCAGACAGTGGCAATATGAACATCGTCGAACCGTCTGCTATCAATATGTACAGCTGGCATGGGGAAAAAAAGCAGAAGAAATACCTTTATCCCATGACAATAAAACTGGGAATGGGTGCCTTGCTGGTATTTTGTGAGAATAAAAGATTGCAACCTCAGGAAACTGCAACACTTCTTTCTTTCTTTCTTTTTTATTTTTATTATTCATGGCTATAGCATCACGTATGGATTGGGAGTTGGGAATGACTTCTGGCTGTTTCTACTTCTTTTTCCTCCCTTGCCTTGTTCTCTAGCATCAAAGCGTGGACATATCATCAGTGTAATCTTCAATTATGTATTATCTTATCGCTCAAATATTAAGAAAATAGTTGATGTTCAAAGCTACAGTCTCAGAAGGTTACGCACTTGCCTTTGGCAAACAGTGATTCTTTGAATGAAAATCTCTGGGAAGCTACCTAAAGACGGCGCTGCAGCTATCAGATATTTGAAAATTTATTTTTTCCACTGCAGAAAAAATGTTTTGATGTGACTGTGTTTCCATCAGAATCAAACCAAGTGGCTCCTCTGGCTTCAGCAGAGGGGCAACAACATTTGACGCCACAGAAAACATCTTTCATAACTGGGGGATGCAGAAGAAGCAGAAATGGAAAGAAAAACATTCCAGTCAAGAAAGCCGGGGTTTACAAATTCAAAGATTTATTGAACATTGATTGGACATTGATCAAAACTTTGGTGTTGACTTCATCTGATGTTATGCCTGAGCACTGCCTGTTATGCAGAAAAACTCCATAAAGGGCAAAAAACAAATTCAATTTAGGCTTGATGGGTGGATAAAAATGACTGCATGAGATGGCAGATATGGAACAGTTTCAAAGGGGGGCAGGATGGTTTTCATTTTGGTGCTGTCAAACATTAATTCTGAGAAACCTGAGGGAAGTGGCCGGAGCAGTTCTCTCACTGTTCTCTCACAACACAGAGGAGCACCAAAAAGTGGAAAGTCTCCTTGAATGCAGACAGTGACTTGCTAGTTTATCAATATAATAGCATCATCTGCAGTTGCATAATGCAGCAAGAACTGCTCTAGTGGTATCAGGCAATTTCAGCATTATGGCTGGACTGGAATGGGGCCCTCCAGCAGAGAACAGCACAATGTCCTATATCAGTGTGAGTGAAACAGGTCAAGACTGGACAATTTCCAACCTGCATGATTAACAGCTCACTGTCCAGAACGAGCCACTTCACATAGGCGCTTGACTGTTCAGTATTCAAGTTGAAGCAGTCAAAACTGCAAAGAGAGCAGTATGCAGTGGGGAACCTTTGTGGATGCAGCTGGGGGAGCAGCAGATGTTGAGTCTCAGGTATTCTCCAGAGCTTTGTGGTGAATATCCATGGAATTCAAAGAACCAACCGGGAGCTGCATTATTCCCAGAACTGAGATTCAATGAAGGCTGTATGGAAAAACTCTAGGAGAGGTTTGTGTGGCAGGTTGAAGGTTTGCAGCAGCAGCCTTCCCTCTTAAACGAGCACGTTAGAGAGGATTTTCATGTGTGCCTGTGACCTCGGGCAATCTGCTTCCAGTTCTCAATGGCCGGGACATCAGCTCCAGGCCATGTCCACTGTGTGGATTAGGCTTGTAGCAGGGATGAGTGAAGGCAAAAAGCCAGCGTAATGTCCACCTCATTATTTAAACACCTCATTCACATCAGCAACCAATCAAGATCTTGTGGACTGGGCATCATCTGTTGCATTTCTCTCTTAGATACAAGTGCTCTTTCAAGTGATTACGGTTGCATAAGTGGGTAGATCTTGGGTCCCATGGATGCCTGGCCTATTCATCAAGGAATACTAATTAAAGTCAGAGCAAATAAGCTACAACAGAGGATAAACCACAATTTCTTAGAGGTAAGAACAGCAGAAAGTTGCAGAATCAGCATTGGTAAATGGAATGACAGCCAATTCTGAATGAGGTAATGACAAGTGCGCTGATTTCTGATTGGTTCCCATCTTTGTGGGAGATACAATTTGGAAATGTGTACGTAAGGTTAGCCCTGGCCTTTTTGGAGTCTTAGGCAAAATCCAGAGGTGGAGCCATTATTCTAGGAATAATATATTATTATATATTATTATATATAATTATAATTATATTCTGACCTACAAATGAGACAACAGCAACAGAAAATACTATAAACCGCCATTCCCGCTTCACAACAAGCAGTTTTCTGCTGCTGAAGTTGGTGACTGCTTGACAGGTCAGAGAGTCTCTGCACAGCAGCCAAGTTGTACTTTTCACAAAGGCTGTGAAACACAGACAGTCTTGCAAGGAAAAGTTAAATGACAATCCTTTTATGGCATAAAGCCTAATATGTATGACTTGGAATTATTATTCTTTTTTCAGTTTTATTTGAGGTTCTCAGCAGCGACCGCATGGCCAGAGGCAGAACAGCTGTGGGTGAAACTCAAAAGACCCAGAAGACTCCTCCCTCTGTATGACGATCCTCTTGCAGCTGCTTGACACCCTCCCTCCCCTGACTGCACAACATCACACTGGATCCATCATTTCTACCGTCCTCATCTCTCCACATCACCCTCAATCCTCTACTGCTTCCGGATTGCCTTTTTCACATGACCCTCCTTAGCTCCTGACCTGAAGGCCCTTTTGACATTATTCTGCCTCAGAAACAAAGCTTGGGCATTGGCTTGTCGCTCCAGGGAGCCGTTACATTGCAAACCCTTTTGGCAGACTAGGAATAATTGTAAATCATCCTTGATAACAGCATATTTGATTATTATATTAACCAAATCTGTTTGTGTTTACAAGGTTTTGGTTTGAATTCCCACAAGGTACCCATCTGTGGCTCAATCATAGTCTGAATACCAAACCATTATAGTCAAAAGATGTATAGGTATGTGGTATTTATTCAAAATCAATATAGGAAAATCGGCGCAGTGGAGACTAAATGATGCCCCGAACACATTGTATTTTTTCATTTCTTTCAAGTCTACAATGGTATTTTCATGTATTAAATGCCACGGTAGGGTAAATCAAATAATTGTTCCTATTTATGCTCAATTTTATGTGATAGATTACATATATTTTTTTCCTTATTGTTTGTAGTGTTACATATGGAGTGAGCCCAAGAAATGTTAATGCCACACAAATATTAACCTGTAATTTCAGCACAGAAAACTTAAAAATTTATGTTTATAGCTCACTGCTTGAGCAATTTCTTTTATTATATCCCCTCTTTTTTTGCTCATCTTTTTCCAGGGAGGCATTTTTTAAATGCACTGTATTTATTATTATGAGGCAGCAATAATAGCTGGCTCTTAGGGGGATTCATACTATATTAAAAACAGAGACACTCATATCATTAAGTAAAGGCCATCATTTATAAGCCAACTCCACAGCTTGGTCTTAGTCGGGAAAACCACTTAAACCACAGCAGGCTGTGGGGATAACAACAAAAAGGCCTCTCTCAATCTGTGAAGTATTTGTATTTGTATTCTTTCATAAATCCCCTGTATTAGTGAAGGGATATTATGAAATTTCCATAAAGAGACATTTTACTATAATCAAAATCCATATGTATGTGTGACAAGTGTATACTCTACACACTAATGAGTGTAGGACATTCTGTTAATCTAGTTTGTAATTACATGGACTGATTCAGTCTCCTTGGACAAGCACTGTACTATTTTAGCAATAAGATCCTGGATCTTAAATGGTGAGAAAACAAGCCTTTGAAGTGACATGCTTGCTTGCATTCCCCGATGCGTCTTGCCTACTTACTCTACCGCAAAGCAGAGAGTTGTGGGAGCTCGGGCCAGTGATAACTGCAAATCTCTTGATGCACGCACACAAAAACACAAGTAGATAGCCTGCGGTATGGATTGGAGATCACATGCAAATGCTATGTGATAAAAACCCATCTTCCTCAGGGCAAATGCTGCAGAGAGCTGTATGTTTGACAAAAGCAAGGGAAATACTGAGGATATGGCCACTTGGAGTATCTGTTGGTTGTATGAAAATGAAAAATCCAGGTTATTTTTTTTAGTTTATAGAGGCTCCTACCATTCATACATGGATGTACCCTTCTTTATGATTAACAGTGAATTACTGAATCGTTGCTGCCACTTGTGGAAGGCAAGTTTGGAGGATATTTTATATGCTGCTTATTTAGTAAGTTTTTAAGTAACATAACTTTGCCATGATACACTATTTATTTTGGACTCACATGCCATGGGCTTAAAGGCGTTATTCAAAACTGCCAGCATTTAATTTAAGTGAGGACCTTCTAGACACAACTGGCCAGTATGGAAAGAAAGAAAGCAGATTACGTCAAATTATGTTGTTCAGTTTTTTTCAGTTGAGTCTTAATGGTCCTCACTTAAATCGACCACAAGCAGTTTTACATTTTCACCTTTAAAATGAACTGGCAGCACCACAATGCAGTATAAAGTCTAAGCCATCATAATGGAGAATAGAGACACAAACCACTGTATAGACGTGGAGTTGACATGAATAAGCTCAGTGGAATGCAAAAACCTGTGGGTGAATACTGCACAACGGCTTCAACAAGTCCTGCTACTCCCACTGTTACTGCTCCTATTACTTATAACTACAACTGCAACTACTAGTGATATTAATGTTACAGATGCTGGCACTATACTAACAATAATGATAATTGTAGCTGCAGCATATCATACAGTAGCAAGTGAATTATTTAAGATGTATTGCTTTATATTGCTAGTATTTAAGTATGCACTGCCTCCTTCCCGATGGAAAAGGGTAAATATGAAAAAGCACTTGAGTGTTCCTTTGGAGAGGAAAACCCACAAGAGGTATGAGACCGTGGCCGGACCTTAGCAGTCATTTGGCTTGTTTTTTTGCTGCTATCCCGGCTCGCCTCTGAACACAGATGGAGATTCATCTGTTGCCTGTTCCCACTTGACTCGTTTTCCCTCCCCATCCTCTGCCTCTTTCTCTCTCTCTCTTTCTCTCTCTCTCTGTCTTTCTCAAGAGCCTGTCTGCCAGCAGAGGCCCTGTACCTCACCGTGCGCTTATCAGACAGTTTATCCTTTTCCTGTGGGCGCCGTCCTCCATCTGTGGCTGTGACAGTCGATCGCCACGCCGAGGGTCCATTCCAAGCCATGATTTAGACACCCGGCCTTGCCAGCGTTGCTCTATCAACCCCCTCTTTCCCCTCCCTCATGTGAATTTCTCACATGGAGAGTTCACATTCCCTTACATTCCCTTATGTGAGTGACAGGAACATACACAAACAGATTTAGTTCCCTCTCGTCCTTTCACACTCTCATATCCTTACTCACTGAAACAGTCATACAGTATATATCCATATTCACAGTTACTAAAATGTCAAGAGCTCTCAGGACATCCAGGGCGAGATAGGATAAATGAATATACTGTAGAAAGTGCAAAGTGGTGGCATGATGGGAAGGGACTAATAAATAGGCCCTATGTTTACATCCCTCAGTGCTCAGCTCCTTCTCCTTAATAGCTTGGCTACGGTCGTATTGCTCAGCACTCACAAACATCCTCAAGAGGTAGCTTCGTTAATATTTTACTCGGTAGAGATAGTAAATAACAAGCAAGGCATTTCCAGAGACGAAGTAACGAGAGCGAGCGAGTGCAAACAGAACAGAGCAAAGGAGGGAGAGAGAGAGAGGCTGTCTCCGGGGTGTCAGCCACAATCGCTTTCTCATTTTTAACTTGTCAAGTCGGCTTCATCTTTTTTATCACCACTGAAACTCCAATTGCACCAAAAGGCTAAGGCAGCTTGACAGAGCAAATATGGCTATTACAAATTTTGATGGGGCAGCAAAGGCGATTTAAGTAAAAAGCCTGCCATGCATCAGTTTTTTTTTTGTTTTTTCCCCTCGGTTCCTCAAAACAAAGAAAATAACAGGAACAAAAATAAAAAGTGCACATTCAAGCTTCACCATGTTATTCAAATCAATCCTAAACAGTGTTTGTTTTGCAAGGAATGCAACAAAAAGGAAGTATGCAAACACTCATACCAAAATACTCGGCAATAAGAGTTTAAGTCTCAATTTTAAGTAAAATAAAACTGAGCCAAGGTTGAAGTGCACCTCCCATTCTAGCACAGCAGGTGAGTGAGAGATAAACATTTGTGCAAAGTCGGCCGGGTCTAGTCTAGCGGCTGTTACTCCTGGTTCATTTGCAGTTGCCAGCGATGTGTTAAATGGCCATCTGTGACGGGGTGAGAGCCCCTGTAATGACTTCCTGTCTGGGAAGGAAGGCTGCAACGTTGGGAGGGCTGAAAGACACAATCAGTTTGCAAACTTGAAAGGTACAATTGGGAGCAGATAAACAGTGAACAGTCCCCTCTATTTCCGTGATGAATGAGGTTTTTATGTGGCCCACCTGAAGTACATATTGACATAAAATGAAAAAGCGATTTGTTCAAATTTAACAAATGCTGGGAAAGGAAATCATTTGTCTACATTGCATGCCACCTAAAATCTAATAGATAACAAGGCTGATGCACATTATATTTTATTCCTAATGGATACACAGGGGCTGTCCAGGTTCTTATGGGGCACAGCTGACCCACTGGTGATGCAAAAACTCTCTTAATGCCTTTTAGCATAATGCAGTTCGGTTTTAATTCTTACAATTATGCCAGCTTGCTGAGAGCAGAGACAGCTAAATAGCATACAGTATGTACAAGCCAATATACTTAATATCATAATAATTATTTTGGGAATGGTAGCATTCCAAAAAGTAACTAAAAAGGTAATTAACTAAATAACAAGTAAGGAAGTAAGTAAATGATTAAGTAAGTAAATAAATAAATTCCTCAATATAACCATATAATTTTTATGGTCCTCATCAGACTAATGTGTTTCAGTATATAAGCCTTCATCAAAACATCATGACTGTCAGAATCAAATCTTTACAATGCTTGTGGCACATCACAGATTGCCAACATAAATATGGGTGGTAGTGGGTAATTAAAAGCAACATGCACTGTAAACACATTCAAATATCAAAAGCAAGATCAGCAAGAAAAGACTGGCCAATGGCCATTAGTAACAAATAAAAATTATTATAGTGCTATTTGCAGATTTCTGTCTGTGAAGCAGCCTTAAGTATCAAATGTAGGAAAATCAATTGTACTTTAATAAATCTATACAAATCAAGTGATGACCTACATCAAACCTAACATATTTAAGCGTCCAACATTAAATTGCTCGTTTAAAAAGGACTCAGTGGAATCCAGGCTTGTCCAGGAATCCAGGAAAGGGGTTACACGAGGAGGTGCACACACTATGTTTTGTCAAAAATATACTGCGGATTTTTAGTTGTGGATTATCAATGATGTAAAAATTCATGTATTCCCTGCTGGAGTTTCTACTACTTTCTGCTTCTCTGTGTGTATGTGCAAGAGGATGCAGTGCTCACTATTCCCACCTCGAGCAGCCCTGTGTAAAACCTCTCTATGCTCTGCTACACTGATCGCTGCAACACCTGCAAACTCACTCCAGTGTATGGAAAACAGGAACAGACTGTGCAGGGCAAGTGGAAAGAGTATGCAACAGTAACACCCAGGGAGACTTGCCAGACAATGCTGCAAACAATAATAATAACTGGCATGCAATACTTTTTATTGTAAACATTTGAGTGCATGCTGTATTTCAGAATGGATGTTAAATGTCATTTAACTTTTCTTTGCAGCCACAGATAAGCAAAATGTGAGGTGAATGTGAATGTCTGAGGAGGGAGAACTATGATACCACCATGCCCTTAATATAAAATATACAATATATATCTCTCATTATATGAAATCACTTAACTGTATGCATGCACAAGGGATCACATTTGTCATGATGATCAAACATGAAGTATGCTGCGCTCCATTGTTATTTATGCGTCCATTCCGGAAATGCGGAAGGTCTGTCCTTAGAGGGCATTTGCTGGCGCATAATTGCCCGTAATCATCTTTTCACCCGGCTTAGTGTGTAATTTCACAGCACCGTCGCTTGACAGCTCTCTACTTTCGTGTTCTACTTTCAGCACCATCAGCACTTTGTGCGTTCAGGTTCTGTGGCAGTAATTTAGCTTTCACTCCAGATCTTTCACGCCTATCCGTGTGAGGCATGATCTAAATTTAAATTGGAATCGCAGCTATGATTGAAAGAGATGGACACCAACTGCAACTCCGACTGCTGGATTCTCCATTATATTGCTTTCTTTACAATGTTTTGTGATGGCAAAAGAAACTGTATCCAAAAAAAAAAAAAAAAAAAAAAAAACTCCCCTGGGCAAATTTGCTTTGCCAAAACATGTCATAGAAAAATCCAGGCCCACACATCCAAAGTAGTTATATAAGGGCTGGATTGTAGTGCTATAATAGTTTAGAAGTGATTTGCAAAGTTATTTAATTGGTTAATCAAACATGTTTGCCTTTAGATCACTTCACATCACATTTTTAATAACTGTTGATTTTTCAGTGACAATTACTTAGCGTTGCCAAGTGATGATGGGAGAGGTGTTTACTCACCAATAAAAATGATATTACTGTGGGGCTGCTGTTCAAAAGTACCTAAAAGTGTTAAATTAACCCTAATGACTGTGGATTGATACAAGCACTATTAAAGTTATGTTTTTACACTACGCTTCTACACAATGTTAAATTAACATTGCCAGTTTTGCTGTGCTGCCATTCCAACATGCAGTTGCTCGAAATAGGTCAATTACTTTTAACATGAGTGTGTGTGAAATTCTCCATGTACATCTGGATGCGTGGTGGAGGGAGTGGGAGGACTCGGCTGCTCGCCTAACGCAGGCTCGATGGAGCTTATTCTCCTGGAGAGAGAGGGGAAGTGAGGACAGGCGCTGGCCGCTAGCGCTTCCCACTCAGCCATGAAAACAGCATCAGTGTCCCTGCTGCTCAGCTGCGCGGGAGCCTGCCACCAAATCAGACTGTGCTAATGACACATGACCCTGGGACGGGCCCCCGGGGGCCCGGTCAGCGAGCTCGCCTCTGTCCTCTGTCATTTTAAGCCCTCGCCGCCCACCATTATACTGCCCCCACCTCTGCTCACTGTCTCCCTCTCACACACACTCACACACTGGCTCTCACACACATGCACAGTCTCAGAGCAGAGAGTGAAGAGGTGCTCACCTGTATGGCTGCTGATATCAGTGCAATGCTCTGGATAATAAATCATATTTTGTTGCACTTACAGGCAGTGTGGGAATTTGTAGTGGTAAGAATTTGTGTTGTGTTATTTGTTGCTATCTAATGTTCTTTATTCATGTCTGCTGCTTGTCTGCACCTTTTTTGGGGGGGTAGAGTTGACTTGATTTAAAGCGACGGTGAGTAAGAGTATTACTGTCCCAATTTGTTCTCAAGCCCTGAAAGCAAATGACAAAGCAGTATCATTATTACAGTGTTTTGCAACACGATGTTACCTCTTCCCAAATGCCTCTGCTGGATCTCTGCTCTAATTAATTTGCTTACTTGTCTCTTTTGTTAAAATGTGACTTCATTGTTTGTGTCATTTACAGGCCACCGTACCTCAAGGGGAAGGAAAGGCGGGGAAAGCAGCGGGAACTGTGTCAGAGACTTGTTGATGCACTTCTTATTAGTCACAGAAAGAGGTTGATAGATAAAACAGATGATTTAAAGCTATAATATGGGACTTTTACACATAAAGAATTATTAGATTTTAATTTTAAACCTGTACAGGTGTGCAACAAATCTAATTTTTACATATTCTCAATTTCTTATTTATGTATATATTGATGTAATATTATTGTAGGATTAATGCACATATGTTTGCATAATGCACTTCCCCCCAAAATTTCCCATGCACATATTTTTATTTTTTTTATTTCCCCTTTCTATGTCTTGCTATTTCCCTTATGCTTATACATATTTTTCTCTTGAGAATTTGAGCAACTGACCCAATTCATTACCTTATTACCTAATTACCTTGTCTGATGATTCTGCAAATCTCACAACTTTTTTCCTCCTGTGTTTCTTTGTGCATGACAATTTGAAATAACCGGGAGTTGTGCTTTTCAAGTAAATAGGAGAGTAGGTTGCCAAAGACCAGGCAGCCTACTTTTCACCACTGGAGGTCTGGCTGCACAGAGATTTGGGTTCGGAGTTTAGTTACTTGTAATTTACCAGGATGATATTTCAAGTGGGTGCACTTTATATGCAAAAGAACAAATATATTTGTACGGCTTTGACAACAGGGATATTAATAGATATGACTTTGACTGCACCATTGCCAAAGAGTTCGCATCATTCAGCGGAGTGTGTTTCGGCGAGAATAAATGACCACTTAATGGCACTGTCAGAAATAATCACAACATCAAGCTGTTTTAAATGACTGTAAAATGGGTGGCACCCAGATCTGGTGTCTCCTCTGCAAATGTTTAAAATGCAGCTTGATACTGTGTGCTCCCCAGGTCAATAGAAGCAGGTGCTCATGAATAAAAGAGGATGTTAAATATGCGTGACGTTATTAATTAAAAGCCTGAAATTTTTACAAGGTGCGTCTGCATTTGGGCTTTGCCAGTTGGGCACGGCTGTCATTACATTTCTTCTTCTTGTGCTTTTCCTCTCTCTCTCTTGTCTTTCTCTTGCTCTCTCTCCCTTTTACCTTCCTCCTCCCAAGGTGGCCTTGGAGCCTGGCTGCATCCTGCCAGCAGCCCTGTGCTGCATAATGTCCCAAAGCAACAGAAAGGGTGACAACTGAAGCCCCAAGTTTTCAAAGTTGCCTTTTCATTGAAGCTTTTATATTTTTTTCATCCAGCACTGGTCTGCAAAGAACATTTGTTTTGTGCCTGGAGTTGAAATGATGAGATGAATATGCAAATAGAAAGTTGAATGCTCATAAATGAATGAATTAAATTAATTAATAAACAAGCAAATCCTTATTTTGACAGCAGAAAAAATCCTTTAGTATTTATTATACAGAATGAATGGACAGGTGAGTTTCCAAGGGCAAACGTCAAATTCCTCCCATCATTCCTCTCGCTCTCCTTGGCAGTATCCAACAGAAGAAATTCTTTAAATACAATCTAAAAAGAACGTACTTGATCTCTTTAAAAACACACACACACACACACACACTCACACAACAGTGCATATTTTGCTTCCAGAGGCTAGTTTTCAGGATTTGTTAGAGCTCGCTCATTTCTTTTGACCTTTCGCCACTGCACAAATTGCTTCGCTCCTCTGTAACTGAAGAACCCAACTGCTCTCAACCAAAATATTGGGCTCACTCACTGGAAACATCCACTGTTAGAGAATAAATGGAATGTTTTATCCACCCTAAAGACCTTTTGACACCAAAAAACTGACACAGCAATGAAATAAAAATTGACTTGATTGTATTGGTTTAAAAAAAATTATATATAAATATTTATATATGTAGTAATGCTTAAATCTTTGCTTCATTCTGAAGCTTTGAAATGCAGTTGAGGGGGAATCCTTTGATTACATTAGCATATGAATCTTCACATTTTTGAAACGCGCACTGGCATCTCACTGGCCCCAAAGACAGAAACCAGAGAACTCTGACGCTAATCTGTCACATCAACAAGAGTTAAGATATGGAGCGTCTCCAGTGACACTGACTTAATGGACTCTTATAATGTTTGACCTTTCACACCCGAACAAGTTTTACATCCTTGTCGTGCTCACAGTCCTGAAACAGAAATAGGCCCTCAAGTCCAGAAAATGCCCTGGGTGCTTTTATGGACTTCACGAAATTGGTCTCATTCCAGAATTGGCCTCATAAATGTCAACTTTTCAGAATCTAAGAAATGACAGAAGAAATGACTGTGGGCAGTAGCATGTAATCTTTGCAGGACTATACCGGTCCTATTTTGACTTGTGGTCAACAGTCATGATTGTATCTGTCCGTCACAAAGGTGAGTTACATAAGTCTTACGAGAACATGCTTTGGTCAACTCTAACATACCCCAGTTCAACCCCCATCCATGTTCAAAAAATGTGAAAAACTGCTCTGTGAAGTTTTAAAGTGGTTACCTATAGGTGAACACTGAGCCGGCATGCTGTGTTCACTAAAAGCGCTATTTTCCTCCATTATAATCCCTTAAAATTTGCATATTAATTCCAAATATGATCCATGTTCAAAACCCCGTGAGGATTTCACGTCTGCTTGTCATAGCTCTGGCGGGACAGATGTAACATAGCTGGAGCTAGTTGCTTTGTTTAGGGCGAATGCTAGGCTGAGGAGCAAGCCTCTGTTTCTAATTTACATGCAAGAAAGCTTGCTGGCCAAATATTCACAATATAACATTAGCTATGCATAATGACTTTCAAGTTTCATAGAGTGGTTTTTCATTTATTTATTTATTGATCATGAATGGGAGTGAATTGGATAAATTAGCCTTGACTTCTACGCTACTAAGGAATTCTCTGTGCACCCTGATGCCACTGATATCTGGCACAGCGGACACAATCACAACTGTTGATGAAAAATCAAAATAGGAAAAAATGAAACAAAATTGGACCACAATCACAAGGTTTTCATGACAGCGGCGGCATTCTTTGGAAATGCTGAGGCCCCAGAAAGCATCAACCCTCAAACAGTCCTCTTTTAAGTCAGAAGAGTCTTTTTCTACACAAGCTAAAGGAAACAATAAAAGGTGTTTATTCGTGAAGGTCTCAGTATACACTTTGTTTCTGTCCTCCTACTTCAGCTTTGTTCAGCCTCCTCAATAAGTTGCAGAAAGGGCTCAAAGTGAGTGAACAGAGTGAGGGGATGAGTGTTTGCATAACACTGGAACTCTCCATCAACACATCTCTTCCCCCGTAGACATCTGTACTGACTTTGCAACATCTGTCGCTACAGTCTGGAGTAAACCGAGCCGGAAAGGAAGAAAGCATAAGGACGGCTTTTTGAAGACACGTAACTGGAATTGTAATGATGAATCCAAAAGACCTGCAGTGACGGAGCAGGTACCAAGGACACCGATAACGACGGCAAAGGACACAGCGGGCTGTCATGATACTGGAGATGACCTTTGCAGTCTTGTAAGGCTGTGAGCCTGTGCTGCTTTGAGAATGAGGAACTATAAGCTCCTTCCAAAGAGTAATTAATGTCATGGCCAGAGCTGGCAGAGCTCTGGGCTAATAATTTCACCTACTGTTAGTATTTCAGCAAATTATCACTTAGGTGCATGCGTGCTGTAGGTTGTATTGATTTTCCTCCCTCTAATGACTTTCTATCTGTGACCTGATCACTCCCATCACACAGCGTCAGAGCATAATCCTCACCTATGAAGGGAATATCACCAACTGTCAATATTCAAATATGACTACCCCGTGCCCTTGAAATGCCCAGCTTGTTGTGAATGTTCACAGGTTTAAAGCAGGAGGGCTGCGGCTACAAGCTACAGCGACTTGTGTTCGTGGAAAACCCACGTTCAGTAAACCAGAAGGAATGAGCGATTCCAAAACAGCAAAATTACATTTAGAGGGAAAAAAATCCAACCTCTGCTACTTTTGCACTGCCATAATCATCAATATGTAATGTTCAGTGCATCCCAGGAGTTATTTTGTGATGAATTGTTGTAATTTAATTTTGGTGCGCCTGTTTTCCCTCAACCTGCTTCATTACTTCTGCTTCAGTTAGTGATTCCCTCCTTTTCCCAGGTTTCCTTTCCACAACCCCAGAGACCAGGAGGGAACTTAATGCATTCAGAAATGGATTATATGTGTATATGCAGTATGTGTATATATGTATAGAGATAGCATTGGCAGAACAGAGTTTCTCCAGTTGACATGACATGTCTGGTTGCTGCATTGCACGCTGGTCTATTGAGGCTGCTGTGGGTGAAGAGTTTAGTATCTCTACTTCTTCTCTGATGGATTTCTCATTGCATCATTGTTGAATGTCGGCACAAAATGACGGCTTCTTTCTAGAAAGAAGCCGCTCAGACAGCAAAATGTCGCATTTACCATCGATATTTGTCAGTGAAAAATGTTACAATCAAAATCAATGGCAGCCGCTGTAAATGTCTGGAAGTGACGTCACACTGACACATTCCTCAATATGGTATTGACTTTTTTCATGTCAATGATCAACAAGTAGACGTGCATTAGACCACTATCTGATAAGCTTTTTCCCCTCTGACAAGAGTCTGAGAAGATATGTGATGTTACATACGGGCTAGCACAAAACTGCACAGCTATGGATGCTGCCTTCGGGGAGATAACAATGAAAAGACTGAAACCTATAAGCAAAACCATAATTCCTATATTCTCTCATTGGGCAAAGCTGTATTGGATCAAAGAATGGAGAAGATTGCGGAAAATGAAATAACAGCTATTATGGTTTGTTCACGGTCTATGTGTAAAATCCATAATCACTTGTTTAGAATGGGGGAAACTTATGTGCAGAGGCAAACACACAAGGAGGTCTGTCTTTGTATTGGGTTGCTTTCTGATCTCGAAACTGCAGAGGAAGACAACCTTGAAAAGACGTCTGAGGCACGGGGGAGCTGTAACGCGTTGGTAGTGTTTTTTTTTTGTTTGTTTGTGTTTTTTTTTTTTTTTTTTTTTTTTATCTATGCCTAGCCATGTCATAATACAGGCTTTTTAACTTCTAGACCATTTCAGCATGCCTTGGACGTCTTTACAAGGTTGTTTTTTCCCCACAGTGCCAAGATCAGTAAGCTACAGTGCTTACTACCAAACAGCCCTCCTTGCATGTTTGATCTTCTGTATTCTTGATTTTGCGGAGGGCCTCTTGGTCCCCTTGACCCCTGAGAATCCTTGGATCTCACTTTGGAAACGATTTGCTCAGGGGACTTATCTTGGGCGAGAGCCAGGCTATGCGCTTATATGTGAATGTAAGCCTCTCGTGGCTCTGCTGAACATTTATGGAAGGAACAATTTGTGGTGGTAATTTTGACATCATTGCTGTGAAAATTTCTGTGATCCTTCTATATAGTTTTCTGAACCAGCTGAGGAAGCCTGCTCAGACAAACACTTTTTCTTTCGTTCTTATTTAATGAGAGGCAACGGGAAAGCCAGCAGTAGTGATCTGCTGTCCTGTACACACGGGCTCAATTGTAGGAATTCAAACCACCACAAACCCATAAAGTTCATCTCGCATTCACAGGTTATAGGTTTGGTCCCTTTATAGGCTACCTAGAGTTAGTCATGTTAACAAATATTGAGTTGTCTTTGGCAGTAAAAGAGGAAGAAGAAAAAAAAAGAAGCTAATTCACTTTTCCCCCACTTGAGTCCCATCAGGTTTTTTCCCTTATGAAAAATAACAGTAATCCTATAATATTTAAAGGATACTGCGCCTATGTGCAAAACTGTAAGGTTCTATAGGAATACTATATTAACATTACAGTGACACAATGGAAGAGAAGAAGAAAGCCACCATAAAGGGCACTAAAATGACCATAAACTCACTGTCGAATACCACAGACATACTTTAAGTCCCAACTTGAGTATGATAGGAATATAGCAGCATTTTTTTCCAGGGTATTTCCTTTAGATAAACTGAACAGCAGGGTGTCTGCTTGTCAGCCAGGTTTCTCACCACATCCGGCTCTCGCTCATTAATTTGACCCCCAAATGGCATTTAAAATTTCACCGGGCTGACACTGGTGATTGTCACAGTGGAAAGTGGCAATGGTGCAACATCGGCTCCACCTAGTGGTATAAAACGGTAATCTAAATGTTACACTGTAGGCAGACACTGCAGGAAAGCATATAGGCCTACAGTGGTGGTGTTACCTAATAGAACCGCAGGATTATAAAAGGCAGGACCTTCCAATCACATCGCTGCGCTGACTCCATTGTCTACAAATCAACTTGCAAGTTCAAGAGTAATATTGCAGAGTAATACCACCACTGTGCAATAATATGAAGGCCAGTAGAAAAGGCAATCTTTTGTGCAATCTTGCACAAAACATAAGTCATTCTGTGATTACATCATGTGATTAGGAAAAACTGTATTCTGTGTCCGTTCATCGGGATTAAAGCATGAGATACATGCCTAAAAAAAGAGGATTTAATAACATCCACCAAATGGAAACTTGCTTAGTCCATATGTCTCTGCTTAAAAGTATTCCTATTCCTCTACTCCTGTCTTTAAAACACAGAATGAAGGTCATACAGGTAAAAACAACCTGCTCCTGGTTGGACCATTTCCTGTAAAATGTGGGTGTGTATAATAATATTTTGTGTACACGGTACTCAGCAACACAGTCAAGTTAGGCCAACATCACAGTAAACAACAGTCGCACAACCTTATGTGCAGTACAAAGTAGACTTTATTTAAATTAGGGGGTCTATTTTATCAAAATTTTCAAGTTTTCAGGACAAACACCAACAGTGCAAACAGTAGTGACACAGACAATGCTCTCTAAACAGAAGACATACATACAAAACAAGGTAGCACTGAGCAAAGATGACAAACGCCACAGTTTCAAGTATTGTGAACACAAACACACAAACATACACACACCCTCATAAAGCAACATGGAAAGGCCATTTCAGAATTTCATTTCATTTTTTTTATGCAACGTTTTTCTATACAAAACTCTAAAAATATATACCCAACATATTAATTGTATTTCTGCCTGTAACAGCTGGTAACACCTGGCACACAATGTAATAATGTCAACAAAACATCCCTCTAAACAGGTTAAAAACATAAAAACTTCTGTCACAAGTTGCTGGCTAACATAGTAACATGACAATAAGTTAATGCCATTTACTTTTTAAAGGGTGGAACATTTTTAACAGATAATGCAGTAACTCAAAGAACAAGAATGCAATGATTCAAGCTGATAAATAATTTAGGATTATTTCAACTGAAAATGATACACCCCTTCATTTAACAGTGAGCCATGGCTACATTACACAGCAACTCATTACAAGATTTATGACATTTTTGACCCATTTAGAAGGTTTTGTCAAATTTTTGTAATTTATTACACATCATCTGGCAGTTATTACATTACCAGCTGCGACACCGCCCTCTGATAACTTTGGAAGAATACTGTAGTGGTTTTTCTAAACAAACACTACCATGTAAAAACGTCTTTTTTGGCCCCTTATCCACACCAATCACTTAGTTCATCCACACAGCCAATGAAGCACGGGGCTCACTGGGGATTGTAGCCAGCTGGTGACACAGTGTTGTTCCTCATTTCATTTGTGTCCATACAGGAGAGCTCAGCATGTCCCAGAATCCTTTGCAGCTCCTGAATACAGGGCCCGATGGCCTGACTGTGCACTTGAGCCATCTTTAACCTACAGAGGGAAAAAGAGAGGTGAGTTCAAACTTTTCCTGTGATGTTCTTCAATCATAAAATGCACTGATGTGATTGTTTTGAGGCTGATTGCGATTTTCAGTGTGAACAATGTGTAAGCATCCTGATTTAAAAAAACAAACAAAAAAACAAAACAAAAAAAACAGTCAAGTCGTTTGCATGTCTGCATAAGATGACTTGCATATCCTGGTTTTGTCCAGTGTACGCCTGATGACTGACGAGCTCATTGCCATTGCCAGTACATAACAATACACACTGCAACAATGCGATATGTAACAGATTCTCTTATTTTTTTTCAACTGCAAGATTCACAACTTGCCAGTGCTAGCAATTTTGTACTGGCTGATACAAAAGTAGCTTGTACTGCTGGCATTTTCAAGATGAGAACAGAAAAACATTGTATGTGACAGGTGCGAAGGAAAATGATGAGTAAATCAAAAGTTGCGAATAAAATCTTGCACTCTGTCTTAACTTGCAGTGACACATTTAATGCAATGCTTTAATACTAAACCTTCATCAGGCAAAACCAGATCACAACTTTTAAAATTACTATTATTTTAATCAGGCAGTTGAAACATGACTGGCTCATCAGTGATTAGTGATAAGTTTAGCTTAAGAAACAGATGAGGATTTTCATCATGGTACTTCCTTTAACACCATGTGAAATTTTTTTCACAAGGTGAAAAGCCACCCAAATTAAAAAGTAAAAAGTGCGTTACTGAATGAACAACCACACTCACTTCTGGGTTCTTTACGATTGCTATCTTGAAAGTGGCGCGAGTCTACTCTGGAGCAAATGAAGAAGAAATGTATTTGGGGCACACACAGATTTTCCACTGGAAACAAATTGGTATTTCTTTAGTTTCCATCAGGAAAGTTGGGGCAGGCAAAATAAACTCAAAGGCCCTGGTGGGGAAAAACGAAAAATAAAGTGAGAAGAGGACCCATAGCAATAAAGTGCTGCTGCTGGCCTGATAAGCTTGCAGAAGAGGCAGATTTACACTGGAATTGGGAAAGACTGGCAGCTATCAAATAATAACTGGGGGGGGGGGGAGAAGAAACTTTGTCACTAGTAGACAATTTCCTTAGTTTTCCTCACAGTTTTCTCACAGACTCAGTAGCTATGGGGAATTAGCCACATAGGTCATGTATGCCTCAGCAAATCTGTTGGTATTAGCTTAGTGAGCTGAATGTCACTTATCCAAACTTAGATGAATGAATAAATATTAGTACATTTGCTGAGAAAAATGAATTTGGTTAGGGATTCAGCGATATTCAGTCAACATGGCAATAAAGGTGAATCATACTTATTTTTAACTAACATGGCACAAAAAAGTTCATGTTTGCTTTGTAAATTAACTGACATGATGACTGGCATACATAGCCAATATGGCTATGTTACTGTAACATACAATCTGAGACAAACCAAGTAAATTACCTACTTACATGAGACAAAGTGTTTTGTGCAAACACATCTTTGACAGCTGCCAGTCTTGCCAACTTCTAATGCGAATTTGTCTCTTCCGCAAACTTATCAGGTCGTAACAGCACTTTTTGCCTCATCTCACTTTAATCCTTAGACCAAGTTTCTTTTCCCCTTTGGCCAGCCCCAAATTTCCTTAGGAAAACTTAAAGAATCAAATTATTTCCCCCCGAAATCTTCTGTTTGCAACCCGTCCTTAGTTTCAGTTGTTTTGCTCAACAACAGGCTGATGCTGGTCAAGTCAGATGTCAAAAACAGACCACAAGTTACTGATTTATATAGCACATGTAAAAACTTTAAACTTGTAGCTTTTGTGGTTTATACTCCTCAACATTTCAGCAAATTATCTGTCTGTTTATATTAAAAAGTGCCCTACTGAAACAGGCGATAAAACTCGAAAGGTGAGTCTTCCTGCTAACCTTGCTGCCACCTGCTTTCAGCAACACTAATGCACACTACCTAGAACCAGCCAAAAGCAATATGTCAGTAATGGTGCACTTCACAGGTACAAAACCTCGGTATGTTCACTTTCTCACATGTAAATACATGTTTCACAAGTTTTCATTTTCGTCATTAACTCTTGCGTGTTGAGAGCAGCTATGCAAGGTTCACATAGGAATGAGGCAGTAAAATATGCACAGGTAGTGAAGCAGGCTTACAAAATGTGGGTGGACACAGGAGGCCTGTTGCCTTTTAGTGACAATACTCACTGGTCCATCACCCAAGCTTTGGCTTCGACAGCTATGTTTCATAACTGTAGTTAAAGATTCTTTTCTGTATATTAAAAGTTCACAACTTGGAGCAGAGTAATCCGATATCAAAATGCATGCACTGTAAGCACAATTGTGCAAGTTGCCAGGGTTGCATTATGCTCAATACTGTTGGAACGCAGAAGTGTAAATACTGCCACTGCAAAAACTAAACCAACATACTGGACGCAAGCAAGGTTAATATAATAAATTGTCAAGAGGACTGCGTCTATATTTAACTTGGTCAACAACTTCCAGGTTTTATTGCTTGTGAAGAGGCTGGGTAATTAACACAAGCAGAATGCCAATTTATTTTAGAGGCAGCTCAAAAGTTTATTCTACTGGCTACCTTGGCAGGTAACCAACCAGAATACTGAGGTCCTTGTCTAAAAATATCTTCAGCTGCTAAAATAGTGATAATGGGTGGTGAATGTGAGAATCCACAGCCATTTTCCAGTGTATAAAAATATATTTGTTGCCTTGGTTATGACTGCGATACTCTCAACTCTTCATATGACACAAAAGTCATTTTCATAAAAACTTTGTGACCACAGGGGCAGATGCCATCAGAGAAGAGTGTTTTCCTATTCATAGATGTAAAATATAGGTTTGTATTAGCATTGTTTGCCCCTTATTTCCATCTCTTTTGATTTGCATACTCTGCCAGCAATTCATAAAAGCACAGCAGTGCAGAAAACATGAGTCAGTTGTTATGCAGTAGAAATTAATTAAAGTTTAAAATCAATTTCAATTAAAAAGAAAGAAAAGGTACATTGGCTGAAAGCTCTCAGGCACTGTACCTGATTTAAGGCATACAATCACCTTAGATTCATAAAAACACCTAAATGAATCAAATGTACACACTGTGTTTCCACCTCAGCAACTTTTCACACTCTTTTTCTGATTTAAACCCTGGTTAAGTTATAGTGTACCTGGTAATTGATTACCATTGGAAACACGCATATTTTTTTTTAAATTCATGACTCAAACAAGCTTTGCAGTTATTAATATAAGCCCTCACTGTGTCTGTAAAAGTCAATTTCCATCTATGATTTGGTCCATCATGTGCAGCACTGCAACAGCGAGTGGAGAGTTTTCCCACCACCTGTTTCCTCAAAATACAATTCTGGCTTTTCTCTGAAGTCCACTGCACTGACACACGGTGTGGGCAACGTGTTGAAAACCTTTAACATGTTGTGGCATGCACACCTGAGGATAACAAAAAGGTCACGTGGCTCTGTCAAGGTACTCACAAATTTATCAATTGAGTAAAATGAGTAAAGTGTGCCAACTAAATGCAAAATCACGCAAAAACAGAGTTTTATGAACAAGCACCAGCGGTTCAATTCCACTGAAAGTCACATGGGGGTGGGGGCGTGGGGGGTTCATATGCAGAGCTCAAGCTAAAAAAATCTACTTAAAAAATTGTTTTGGTCATCAAACTGTGGATGCACAGTCTGCTAATCGGACCCTCACGTGAATTTGACCAAGTCACATGACTCACACGAGAACTTGCACTTTCCAAAAAGAAAAACTTTGCCATGTGGCCATTTTGGTTGCATTCAAGTAAATCTGCCTTTGCTAATGTTTGAGAAAACAAATATTTTTCAACCACAAAAGGTCCTTGACCATACAGTACTATGAGAGATTAGCTGCAGGCAAATGCACACATGACCAAATGCGAGACCCCCTTGGGCTACTGCCTGGCAGAGACAACCGCAGCCACAACACTTGGCGTGTATTTCACAAAGCAGGATAAACTAGACAGCGCTATGTGGCAGCTTCTGAAATGTTATTATTAGCAACCATCAACATGCATGACTAAATCACATTCCTGAACCAAATATTTAAATTTTAACAGATTCAAATCAGTATCACCAGAAGAACAATCTTTTTCACAGTTATCTTGTTAAGTCTATAATCCTGCTTTGTGAAACACCCTGTGGTGGCCTATCAATATCAACAAAAACAGAATTTCAAATCCACTCGACACCTCCTCCTGGCATTTAACAAGGCAGGATAAAACTTGTTTGACTGTGGCAATAACCATCACTTCACTGGGAGGCCGATCTGTTCAGAGTTAAGTGTTTACCTCCTAGTGAGGACATGTAGCTCAGTGGTCTGGTCTGATGCAGCTAACAGGAAAACTGCTCAGAAGCAGAGAGTTTGCAATTATAGTCCTCAAAGTCAAAGACTGCTTAAATCTGACTCTTGCTGTGCAATCACCTCTCTCTCGCCTCAATTCTTTGACCACTGTTAGCGTATTGTGTGATGCTACTGCATGTGGACTGCTCACATGCCTTCGGAAACAAACTGTTACCTTCTCAGCAGCTCGCGTCCTCTGCTGGGCTCGGGGCGATAGTGCTGCAGAGCGGTGAGGCAGTGAGCTGCCAGAGTGCTGTAACACTGTTCCCTGAGAGCGTTGTGGCTCACTGTGTCCCACTGCGGCAGCTCGCTGGTGTAGCGCCATGCCATCAGTGCATGCTCCAACACCGAGTCCCACTCTTTGTTCCTCAGGAGCACTTGGCCCCACTCCTGGCACGAAACCTGTGGAGGAGGATAAGGAGGTGGGAGAGCCGCATGGCACCAAACAAGACAAGGCCAGGGATCCCTTTCTAGGCAGATACTTGGCCAGCAGTGCCAGACAAAGGCATCTGTGGGGATACTGAGTCAATCTATGACTAAAATTTCCTGCAATAGAACAGCACAAAATCAGGGAGTGAAAGATCCCTTAAAAAAAAAAAAAAAAAGAGAGACTGGTATGACAAAACAAGCCTGAAGAGCCTAAAAAATCCTACTGTAAATTACTAAACTCCTTGATAATAAAAATTTGCCTCCTCCCCAAAGTTTCCTAATTTCCAGAGACAGACACTATTTCTTCAAATATGCAATGACACCTCTGATACTAACCTTGAAGGCCACCAGGTGAGGATAAGCCTTTCTGTAACAATGAGCGTCCCTGTTGGAGCCAAACCGCGAGTAGGGAATGGATCTGTAAACATTCATCTTCTTCAGCTGCAGGTCTTCTTGGAGATACTTCAAGTCTGAGGTAAACACTTTGGGCTCCTGCCTCTGAGGATGGATGGTATGATATAACACATCACATTTTATGTTACAGTGAGGGCAACCAAGGCTCAGAGCTGGTGTGTGCAATTACTAAAATTATGCATGTACAGACAGTGCAAATAAAGCAAGTGAAGACAAAGTTTAATTATGTTTTGCAATTGAGTCCCATTCCATTATTAACTATTCATTACAGGATTAAAATGCCTCATTTGATTAAACACTCCTGGGGGAATTTTGCCTAAAGTGACAATGACTGACGTGTTTGCAATGCATTTCAACTACAGTAACATTTACATTGAAATGAGATACACTTCTAGAAACTTCCCCATCTGCATATTTGTTTCTTGCATACCACGACAGCAGTGGTGCAACACAAGAGCATAAGGTGAATACCTGTTCAACTAAGATGAGGGATCTGATCAGCTGCACCAGTTGCTGATTGGAGAGTGGGGTCTGGTGATCCTCCATCTTGTCACACTGCTCCTCTATCCTCCCACTCCACATCCCACTGACGGTCGAGTCCACTGCAAAATAAGAGGATGTGATGAGGTCGGGGCGAGTTTGAGAGGAGGGGACACGGGCCAGATAATTACACCAATCACTGGAGGCTACATGCCCAAATAGATGACAGGGATAAATGGGATGAGGCTTCATCTTGTGAATGGCGGTCCCTGACAAATGTTTTTCAGCAGGGAGGAAAGAGCTAAACAGTATTTAGACTGTGTGACAATAAGCCTCTCCTTTGAAACAAATTAAATGCTTTAAGATGAGTTGAAAGCTCCCTTGCTACTCACTAGTAGAGGAAATAGGTGTTGCATGAGATGCATTTGTAAGTAGAAAACTACCCCTCCTCCATCCCTTGCTCTGACACACAAACACACTTTCCATACTAGTGTATGCATCTACTTTTTCATTTCATTATGCCTCTTAATAAAGTGATCATTTTTGAAAACCAAACCTGCAGACAATTTGACAGCAGGCAAATGGATGATGGGCTTGTTTTGATACTTACATGACTGCACACGCTTGGAGTTGGTAGCTCCACTTCTCCCTCTTGGAACTGGAGATGATGGGGCTAAACGGGCACTTAAAATTTCCAAGTAGGACCTCCTAATTCGGGCTGGGAAATGTTTAAAATGTATCAGAAATGTACTTTACACACGTGACACAGTGGCTAATGTAATTGTAATATAATCAACATTATGCAGGACAATAATTATACACTGTATTATAATGTCACATTAATAAAGGCTCACTTCATTGACTCTGGTATGCATATTAACACAAAATGCATGCCACTTTAACTTTTGAAACTTTTCGCCCACACAATAACAGCTAACTTAATACCCTAACTTATTACGTAGGAGGCGCGCACTTTGTATTACTACTGATAGCATGATAGCCATCTGGCGCCTACTACACGAGCTTCAGAAAATACAACATAGAGCGGTATCCAACTTTTTCATTCAGCCTTTTTTTTTAGACTCACCTGCAATTTTGGGCTGTGGGGCAGGAATTTCCACCAAGGCACGTCGAGGTTGGCAGATGGCTGCCATTGTAACCACGATAAGCGGCTAAGATACGCAGCTAACTACCTGCTAAAGTAGCTAGTGGAGCTACTGTTAGCTGGACTTTAAACCAAACTGGGCAGGCAACACTAAGTTTTCCGTGGACTTTTTTTTAGTGTCCGTGGGCTAACAAGGCAGAGGGTAGCTCCTCCAAACACGCCGGTGTGGCTTTAAAAGCTCGCTTAGATGAAATACAAGCCCAAAGTCGCATGAATAAACCAAACTAAGCGCGGCATAAAAGTTGGTTGCACTGGCGAGGAAGACACCGACTTTTGTTTAAAACACCACCTACACAATTGCTGGTGAGGCGCGCGACACGAGTTGCCGCGCGGGCGTGGTTTGGGGCGTCCGGCAACCCGGTTGGTCAACGTCGAGGCTTGCGTCAAACAGGCGCCCAATATGCAAATGAGGTCGCCGCTGTTAAAGGGACGTAGCCACACGGGCGCACCGGACCCACGCGTGCGCACGGAGACGTTTATGCTCATAAGCTCATAGGCACACAAAGCGTCAGCTGAAGAGTGTGTGTGGGTAGGTGTGTTGCTCCCAAAGCACTCTTAATGTTTGCAGGTATAGATATTTATTCTTTTCTCCCTATATTCCTGCAGAAGTCCCATCTTATTACCACCTATAACTTTCTCCTGTGCTGTCAACATGCCTTGTGCGCTTGATGTCATTAGGAGTTTTCATGCTCAGCTTGTTTTTTTGGCTTTAATATCCGGATCAAACTGATTTTTTTCCCTTTCCAGGCCTGTTGTTTCTCTAACCTCTGATAATGAATGTGAGTCATATGGACACAAATTTGGGGCATCCAAACCTATTTAAAATTGTTGAGTATGTCAAATAAGCGGCCCCAAATAACATAACGTCTTCTCAGGGCCTTTGAGCCAAACCCAGGCATACTCAGGCTTACCAGGGTTTTTACAGGCTTGGATTGTTGCCCCACCTGCAGCCCCTCTGTTGTTATGGACCTCTGAACTGGTCAAGCAAAAAAGCACAGGGTTACATGGAAAAGGCAACTTGACCCTTTCTCTCACCTGAGTGTGCAGGCTTTGTACACATGGTTAGTTATATTCCCAGACAATGGCCTCTCAGGTGCAGCTGGCGAGTGTATAACTGACAGGTGTACAAGGTAAAAATATGATTCAAGGAAAAAAAAAATGTTGAAAAAGCTTTACACATTGGTTCAGTTCATGAGATTTGATAAGTTGACATGGCACTGTTTCATGCATCTTTCAAACTTTTTGGGGTTTTGGGAAGTATGCACTGTCCAGATCATAAACAATTATCATTTCCAAGTCTTGAACTGTCTTACCTTGCTTTGAACAGCCTCCCTACCAATGTGAATGTGTGAAATTGATCAAAAACATGTGCTAATAAGCTAACATTGATAATACTTGCTTTAAGTGTTTATGAACAAAATAATGTTTAACCTTGTTTTGTGTCATTCAAGAGTGCTAAAGTAGATTCCATTTCAACCTTTCCATTAAGTAAGGCACTACATAATGCTTCTCAAGGAGTGCTGCTATGCAACACAATATAAAAGACTAGAATTAAATAGTTTATAGTATGGGCATCAACACCATTGCTCTATTCTTTTTATGTTGATTCAGAGATAAAATTCCTTAAAACATCTTGCAATGTACACCAATACATGCACAATGAAACCAAAGGAGACATGAAAAGAGACACAAACATACAGTATATAAAAATGTTTTAATAGGTCGGTGGACTATTGAAAAAAAAAATGAATTTAATGTTATTCTCAAGAGATTTAAATGCATCTTGATACATGGTGTGGAGTAATAAATCATTCAAGCACACAACTTATTCCAAAACAGATAATAAAACACAAAGACTTAAAAATAATTAGATATAACAGTAACACAGTGCTCAATCTTAATTGTTCATTATAGAATCCCAATATTTCCTAAATTTTTGATATATATATTTTTTGCTATTAGTTTGTTATTTACGGCTTATTTATATGTCTTAAAAAGTCAAAATAAATAAGGTGTTACAATATGAAGCAGTACTAAATGCAGTGCAATTTTAGTGTCCCTGTAATTCTAATAAATGTTCCTCTCAGCTTTCCACAAGCTGCATTGCAATGACACAAAACTGAAATCAATTCACTTGATGTACAATCATTCAAAAAGTAATCTGTGATAGAATTTTGCATGATCTTAAACCACAGCAACCAATGGCAAAATTGTCTAAGCATTTTCTTTTCAACAACTGAACTACTGTGGAATTGCACTTTATGAATTGACTGAGCTGAAAGTGAATTCACTTCAACTTTGTTGAATGATATATCAAAGAATAAATTCAGTAGAATACTCCTTAAATGCCTCCTTAAAATGCTACAGCAAATAATATATTTGTATTGTGTTTCTGTACATTTAATACATTTTAAATAAGTTATATTATGCACAAGTAAAAGGTTATCTATTAGGTACATGTCAATTTTACAAAGGTCTGTGACAGTATGGCTTTGTAAATATACATTACAATATTGTCATCAGAAATAGCAAGTGCAGTCAGTGAACACTGCCTTTCAGCATCTTCTTCATCTTTTGAATTTGAGTCATATAAATTTCATATCTAAGTACAAGCAATCCAGCACATTTTAATATGTAAATAGCCCAGATCTTAATAAGAATCTGACTCTCATTAGCCTTAATGAAAAATAAAAAGATGCTTACAGGCAGACTTCTTCTGACTGCGTAGGCAAGGCCAAAAAGCATAATAAATGGCCTCTACTTGCTAAGCAGCGTTTTAAGGGAGCGGGTGAGTGCGTTAGCGATGGCCGACATGGTACTGGAGTGGCGGACCAGGGCTTTCACGCTGTGTTCTCCTGGTGCTCCCACGGCGGCCGCCTCAGCCGCTTTGAGCAGACAGATGTAGTTCATAACAACCTCATCAACCTTAGCCACCACCTCTCTCTGTTGGTGTGCGGCTGAGACTCCGAGCCCCCGAACCAAACACATACAAGCTTCACAGAGACAGCAGAGCACCTGAAAGCTACAGGTTACGGCCAGCAGCATCTCCTCAGGGCTACCGTGGGCCTGTGCCATTCTCCTGCATGCCCGGCCTAATTCCTTCGACTCAATAGAAAGGAGCTGCTTGTACTGGGATAAATCCTGGATCTGAGGCATCTGGATCCCACGATCCCTGCGACCGACGCTGGATCGCACCAGTGCAATGAGCTCGCTGGCATCACGACGAACATCTGAAAAGCCAGCAGGGAAAATGTACATGCGGTCTTTGAGGGCATTGATCCGTGCCAGACGGTCACTGAAGCTCATGTTATTGAGGACCTCTCCATATAGCTGGTCCCCGGCCGCATCCACTGCTGAGCCACAGGAAGACGTCGCTGATGCTGCACCACCTTCATTATCAATATCACTCCCACCACGGCTCCGCCTGGGCTTCTCCCATTCAATCTCATCCTCTTCACCCTCACTCTTCCTCTTGAAGAAACAGTAGCTGAAAGGCCCGTTGCATCTCCAGGGACTGGTGTCCAGTTTTTGAGAGCCCTTCATGTGTTTACTGTCTTTTTGTAAGGGAAATGCCACAGATGCCCTTCTACTGTCTCCCCTGTTGCCTGTCGACCAACATGTGGTCTGGGAGGACACAGAGCCCTGGGAGTAGCTCTTGGAGAGCCGCTTCCTTGTTGGCCTCCTCTGGACTTTGGTCTCGCTTTGTTGGGCCACGGGTGTCAACAAGGGTTGCTGGCTCCGGCTTCGGCTGGGCTTGTCAAACAGAACCTCCACACTACCAGAACCAGCAGTCACATTACTGGAGCTGCGTTTCAGCTCCCGACCCCGCTGCAGGCTGTTGTTAAGGAGATCTGTTGGTGGCAGGGTTGGGGTGACAGCCTGAATGTGGTTCTGATTCTGCCGGTACTGGATGGAATGGACAGAGTCCTGTTTAGGCAGGGTGCTTGAGTTACTGGAGATGGTGTTGGCTTGCACTGACAGAGATGATGAAGAAGAAGGCGGAGGTGGTACAGGAGGTGGTGGAGGGGGACAGTGTAGGTTTGGGGTTGGAGACGTGATGCAGGCTCTAGAGCCTGTAGACGCCTGCCTGGTAAAAGCAGACGGGTGGTCTCCCCTACCTAGAGAGATGCTGTTGAGCTCTGTTCGTTGGCCAGCTAAACTGGGGACAGTAGAGAAACACAGAGAATCACTGGAGCGAGGATGAGTGGACTGGCGGACTGCATGCTTTGTCCTCAGCTCAGGTTTTAACCAGTCCTCTGTGCTGCCACTAGGCTGGCTTCTTGAACGAGGCGGGGGACGGTGGGCAGTACCTCCACCCTCACGGTTACCACCTGTGATAAGTCCACCATCACGGATGGTGCTTCCCTCTCTCTTACACAGAGACAGGAAGTGTTCTGGGTCCATAGCACCCCGCTCTAGCTCACTCTCCAGACCAGAAAAGGAACTCCTCCTCTCAGTACCAACTGGTCTTACCTCTAGATTGTCTCTTGGTCTCTGAGCATGCAAATCAGGACTCCTCTTGAGCTTGGCAGGGAGTGTGGCTGAGTGATATGGCCGGGGACTTTTATTTGCCAGCAACAGGGAGGTGGTGTTGGCTAAATTAGGGCTGAGGAAGGGGGAGGACATGGATGAAGGCATGCAGGGGCACCGAGCAACAGTGTTTCCTCTATTCTTAACCATCTCTACCAGCTGGGGGTTACTGGTGATATAGCGCCTAGTGTCTTTTTTCACTGCCCCTCCCATGCCCGCACTGTGAAGCTTCCCTCCCTGATGCATTTGGCTGACTGTCAGATAGTTAATCAGCTGTCTATAGGCCTCACTGCCTTCCTTTTGGTTCAATCCCCTCAAACATGCCTGCTGTTTAGCATGCAAATCATTGTGAAGCCTCCTGCTTGCAGTACCTGTAGTGTCTTTATGCTTAGATGGTGTAGCAGAGGATGGCCGGCCTTGTTCAGCCCCAGCAGCAGGCTGGTGGATGTTTGGCAGCATCTTCCGTAAAAGAACTGGGTCTGCGTGCGGGTGGAGGTCTTTACCCTGAATGTTCTGGCCAGGGATGCTGTGGGGGATTCCAGACTTGTTATCTTCATAGTTGAGCACCCTGAGCAGTGAGGAAGAGGAGCTAGAAAGTGGGTGCCGTTGGAGATGGTGGTGTTTAGACTCAACTGTGCCAGGGCCAAGTGGTGAGTCAGTTGGGGTGGCACAAGCACTACTGTTTGTGCTGCCCCCAGCATCTAGAGATGAGCACAGAGAACCCTGAAGGGAACTGTGGGCTTCTCCTTGTAAACTTGAAATCCTTTTTGCTAGATGGTACTCACACAGCCGAGCCACGCTCTGCTGTCTTGAAATAGGCTGATGGTCATTTTGAATATCTGACCCCTGATCTGACCCACCTGACCTGGGGTTTTTAGTAGGGGACAGCAATGATGCCACCACCAGGTGTTCATCTTGCTCAACAGCAGAAGCCCCATTATCTGTGGCACCTTCCCCCAACTTGGCTACATCTAACAGATGGTCAGAGGTAGAAGAAGGAGTGCGAGGGACACTTTGATGGCTTCGGGGGAGACTGTTCACCCCAAGGCCCTCAGATACAGCATTCTCTGAAAAATAAGAACTAGCTCTTCTTTGAATTTCTCCTCGCTCACAGAATGAAGTGCGGAGTTCAGTGTTAAGCTGGCTACTGCTGCCACCGTTCCCCTCTCGGTGCCCTTCTCTTGTGCTAAAGGTATTATATTTTGTATTAGAGTTCACAGACTTTTTATGATGTTTTCCTCCTGGTGTGGTGGAGCTGGGGCGCTGGACAGTGGAGGAGAGGTTAGTTTGGGACCTCACGTCCATGCTGTCTGGCCCTGATGACGAAGTGTCCAACTGGGGGCTCCGTCTTGGAGGTACTGCTGGAGGCTGAAGGCTGTGTTGTGAAGGACTACGGGGCTTCTTCTGCATAGTTCCTCCTGAATTGGGTGAAACAGGAAATTCTGTTTTTTCCTCAAGTAAAGGTTGGTATCCTTCCCTAGTGGCCACCAAAAGGCGCATGTGACTGTCATTGTGCCTGTGAGCAGCAGCCAGTTCAGAGATTTCAGTCATCTCGGAGGAGTTGGTCTCATTACCTGAATCTGAGGAGGACTCAGGGCTGAAGCCTCGAGATATCAAAACACCTATAAAATAAGAGATTAGAAAGTTAGAGATGCAACATTTAATTTGGGCGCAATTGCTGTAAAATTGTACATCAAAATGCTTTGATTGCATATCAGTGACGCTGAGCTGGATATAATCACAAAACAAAATACACTGTGCAATGTAACAACTCAACACAACACAACAGCACTGAAAACAAATTTTGAATTAATTAAAGGGCAGAGAGGAACAGTGGTTTCCAACATGACACCATTGATGCATCTGGAGGGTTAAGATATAAGGAAGGCACAAGGCCTCAGAGAATTTGAGGCAAAGGATGCACATTGAAGAAAACCCAGAATTAAATGAGCAGAGGGTTATAATCCAATAATTTTCCTGACTTTCATCCCTGATCATTACAAATTAAATTCCACTTTTTACTGGGATATGAAATGTGTTTTTGAAAGATTAAATTACCTAGTTTATATTTGGAGGACCCAGGTCCAGATTTATCTGGGCTGAATTACAGAAGCCTCTGAGTAAAAATGTTAGAAACCACTGGTACAGAACATTATTATATAATGACATACATCATTTGGAGCTTTCATTAGTATGCAACAGACCTGGATTGCTACTGTGGGGCTGTGGCCGAGGGGGCCTCTGCTCAGAGACAGACAGAGCCTCAAGCGCCTGCAGAGTGTTGACCACTACGTTATCTAGCCTCCCCTCCCCTCCCCTGCTACCTTCCCCCTCCCCATGTGTTGGTACAGCATCAATTAACGACACTGGTATGTCATCATTGTCACGCGTGCTTAATGGCCTTCCTTCAGGTGCTGTGTCCTCATCTGAGCTGTCCCGAAATCCTGGCGGAGGAGCTGCGATTGCAAGGTTGAGTGTCTGCAACAGTGTGTCATCTTCATCATCGTCAATGCCATCATCTCCCTCTGGAGGAGGCAGTGATGTCAAGTCAATGATGTCATCAGTAGAGCCGGAAAGTGTCAAGAAGGTGGCCTTGCTGGCTGCAGTGGCTAACCCTCCTCCCTGTTTCGCACAGTTACCACTGTTTCCACTACCACCCCCTCTCTCATCCACCACTGTTGTACCCCCTGTGGAATCTTCCTCACAGGAGGCATCATCCTCATCCTCTGCATCATCAGTTGTATCAGCATAACACAAGTCTCTTAGCAATGGCTCTTCACCACATTCCTCACCACCAATGTTACTGTACACGTGTGGCCGACCACTATACTGAAACGGCACCTCATCTTGTGGGCGGACGTCCATGTTGTTGTGCAGGTAGGGGGGTCTTTGCTCAGGGATATCAGGGCTCTCCAACAGTCTTTTGTAGTGTAAGCTCTTAGGGTTGCTCAGAGCAGCACCCCCCCCAAAAATGAATGACACTTTGGCGCTCCGAGGTGAGTCCTGAGGTTTGTGTCTTATGGAAGGGGGAGGAAGAGGGGGCAATGGACTTCTCCTCGCTCCGAGGTCTCTGTCAGGGTGCTGGCTTTCAGGGAAGTAAGAGGAGATGCTGTTTTCTCTCTGCTCATTGTCTGAATAGTCCCTGTTGTAAACTTCGCCTTGGCTGGGTGATGGCTCCTCGCTGTCCTCCAAAGATGTGCTATATGGCCACTCCAGGACACGATCTTGACCTGAGGACAGCAGTAAAATAACTTTTTATTACTTTATGAGTTTTATATTCTATCACAATGAAAATTCAAGGTAAAGGGTTATTGCTCACTAGGCTTTTGAATGCTCTAGGTCAGGTCATTCTAAATTTTATGCTGCACTGCAAAAATATACCTCCTAACAAGTCATTTAATCTAGTCTTGAGTCTTTAAGTCTTATTCTTATTTCTTAATGTAAGTGAAAGAGGGTTGTCCTGATGGGTCAGTGGTATAGGCTGCATATAATGTAATGACAACATCCTGGGTGTGAATTTGACCCAGGACCTATGTTCTCCCTCCCCTGCCAATCCTAAAGGCAAAATGCCAAGAAAAAAAGCCTGCTTTTTGGGTAGGACACTGCTACTCACCTCCAATGGAAATTAACTTGTTTAAAGAGTATTTATATATGGAAATAGCTAAGATAAGATAAACATTTCAAGACTTAATATTTATTTGATAACTTAATATAGGTTAAGTCATTAACTTGTTCAGGTGGTTATTTTTTCAGTCTTTTTACATATCAAAGTTGCACCCAGTGTATGCTGGGATACACTCCACCCCTCTCACAAACATATTTACGAATAAGTTAATATGGAAAATGAACGGATGGATGGATACACATTAAAGCTAAGTTCAACTTTTGACATTTCATTATATATTCTGGTTAAAAACATTGATGCATTTGTTTTGGCAGATTCCCAGTGTATTTAGTGAGTAGAGTTCCCACACCAAGGCCCTCCTCATGTTGTAGTATTTTATGCAGGAGAATCACTGAATGCATGAAACAATATTTTGTTTGGATTATGTGATGCCAGATCATCTGCCTTCAAGCATAATTTCTGAATAGTGAACTTGAGCAACAAGCTTGTGTGAAAAGTATCCTCTCTAAACAAAATATTTTAATGAATAATCATTACAGAATTAGTCAATATGACATAAAATTACTTCACCTTATAAGACCTTCCATAGAATGACTTTGTAAAGTTTTAATGAATAATGTCCTGCATGCATAGTGTCTTGAATACACCTCCCTGCACACCCCAATGTTAATAATTACCCACCAGTTTCATCCCCTCCAGTGCTGTTGCAGTGGGCCATGCTGAAGATAGATCTCCTTGAGTCCACTAGGAGGCGATAGTAGCCTGCTGTTAGACAGGCCAGGTTCATCGCATCACTGGACTCCATGATCAGTGTGATGGGCTACACAAGGAGGAAGGAAAGCAGGATGGAAAGCATAAAGTAAAAAAAAGAAAAGGAGATTGCATTACTTTCATAGGACATATATATAAATTTGCTTGCACTTAAAGCCAAGCTTTTTTGTCTGCTGAATTGCATTTTTAATATTCTTAAAGGTCTGGTAGTTTTTCAGACAGCACTATACTCACCCTGACATCCAGAACGTGCAGCTCCAGTCGCACGTTGGTCTCGTCCTCAGTTAGGATCTCGATGCGGTTGACGTGGCTGAAGTCAGCCAATAGGGCAACTAGGTTTGTCCGGGCATTGATCACATGACTGATGCCGTAACGTGGGCCCACCAACAGTGTCACATCAGTCTGTTTTTCCCCCTGCTACAGAGGAATGTATGTGTGTGTGTGTATATGTGTGTGTGTTTGTGTGTAAGGGACAGAGAAAGTCATTCAAGAACATGAGTTTTCTTTCAAAGCATTGCCTGGGTCTCACAAGAGATTTTAGCCGTGACAGACATACACCAAACATTTACATCAAGTTCATTCAAGTCATTACAAAAACTGATACGCTTACCAAAAGTATTGATTTGAATTCCCTCCCTCCGTAAAGTCTGAGCTCACTGAGGTACCTCAGGTAGTGCACCTTGGCCTGCAAAGTAGTCAGCTGCAGGGAGAAATGAAATTAGTAAGAGATCCAAAATTTAATCAGGCACTCCCCAAAAGCACGCAAAGCATAACCTTTTCAGCATATTGACACTCACTCTTTAATGAGACTTGAATTTATATTTTCAGTTTGCTCCTGACCTGATGGCTCTCATTATTTTTCACAGTGTTGCATGAAATTTTTATTTATACCTTTACCAACATGCTAGAGTGAACAATCAATAGGAAGGACATGCTTTGGGTACTTCTGGAGCTGACTTTTTCGAGTATCCTTTGAAAGGACTGTATTGGATAGCTGCACATCCAGGCAACAAATAGCTCTGTATTGAAGCAGTATAGAGTTACTATACTGAAGTAGTATAAGTTCAATAAGCATGAGGAATGTCCCTATATCGAGATACCTAAGAGCTTAGTTGCATATTGAGCCTGGGTGAGTATGGGTATGCCATTACAACTATCCACCTCCCGTTATTGACAGATAGGCTCACACCTCCAGAATGCACAACAGTAAGTTGTGTCATCCCATGTCTAACAACATCTACACACACTGAATACTGATCAGGACTATACACTGCACACACCTATGCCATGGTACCTACTCTTAATATTACACACAGCCCACGATCCAACTGTGCTACTATCTCACTTCACCATCAGTTTCAGCAACAACAGGCTAATGGGACAGCTGACCTGGAAACAGGCATTTTCAGAAAAAAAAATATAATTTCGCTTCTATAAAATCTTTGTTTCAATCTCTCTGCAAAACACAGAATGAGTCTGTGCAGCTTCTTTGAAGTTGGGTGAGTGAGGACTTGGAGAGTGTAATGAGGTAGCTGATGTGGAACACCAACTTTTCTGAATTGAGAGATTGCACGTCAACTTGTTGATGTTTCCTGGCTGTATTTCTCTCTAATGAACAGACTGAATATCAACTGCCACTGTTTGAATACAAATTATTTGCCAAGACCATGCACCATCATACTGGCCGGGCTCGAAGGGAAGAGATCGATATCCGTCACTCTTGACAGATATTTTATGGTGCTTGTACACATTATGCATGTCATGAAACAATGCAGAACTCCATCAACAACTATTAGATTTGCATTCATGATGAAGGTGTTTTTCCTGCCACCTATGTGTATTCTATCAGCTATTAGACCCCAGTCACTTTCACTGCAAATATTGCCACTCAGTTTTACCTAAAAATGTTTAATCTTTGTCTTCCCATGTATTTATCCAGGCGACATGGTAATAAATAAACAAGTGAAGCCAGATGGTAATCATGATGCATCAAGACATCACGGCCACCAACAGAAACATAAACTGACTATATTTTCAAAAAAGGATCAAGCTATTTTTTTTCCATCTCCTCATCCAACTTTGGTCAATTTGATTTTTCTTACTATATTGTATGCTATGAATTTACCTCATCAAGGATGTCAGCCCAAAAAAGTAGGCCAAACCTATTCTGCTTTGAGTTTAGTTGTGATTACTCACCACTTTATTCCTATATGCGACACATGTACTTGTGTTGCTGTTTTATGGCCCTCATAATGAGCTATGCAATTACCAGCTCAAGCACCCATTGTGTTGCAGCAGTAAATGGGACATGAAGCAAAAAAGGTTAGTAATTTGCTGCTGCCAGGTGATGTCACCCATAAGTTCCTGTAAACTTTTCATTGCTTTTGCTTCAATCAACAACAGCATAGCTTTTCCTTGTACAATTTTTTCCCCCATTTTTCTTTTGCTCTTAAAAAACATGTCTTGTCTTGAATGAGCCTTGACTCTTCAAACTTATCTGAGACCCCATTCATTCTTCAATTAGTCACACAAGAGCACTGTAACCTATCTCAAAATCATTTATCAAAAATAATCACCATTCTAAATGTGCAGCTGAAGATCTCACCAGCAAATTTGTGCTACGGTGTAACACCCCAAGTTTAAATGTTAACCTTATTAATTTCAAATTATTACAGTTCAACACACCATGACTGCCAACAAGTAAACAACACTCCCATTTACAAAATTGCTCAACCATTGGCTGCTTGCATTGTGAAGAGACAGTTTCATGAAGAGCTAAATGAATGAATGAATAACTAAAAAAAAAAAAAAAAAAAATCAGACACAGCTCATTCAGCAGTCCTACTTTGTTACAAGCTGTGTGTGTGTGTGTATGTCTTATTATGCCCACATATGGACATTGCACATTGCTTGTTATTCACATTAGTATTCAAGACCTATTCCAACAAAGGGTCGTGGGTTGACAAGGGTGAGAAACTTTACAAGGTTGAGTTTGGCAGCTATGCTATTTTAAGATATTGCATCAGAGAGAGGGAGAGAGAGAGAGGGAGAGAGAAAGAAAGAGAGAGAGAGAGAGAGAGAGAGAGAGAGAGATGGCAGGAGTTTATTAACAAGGGCAAAGAAAGACAATGAAAGCTGGTTACTTTTTTCCCTGGAGGCACGAGGTTCTGGTTGGTTTTGAGGATGTGCGTCAGCGCCTTCTTTATGTTTTTCTCCTTCATGCTGGACAGCACAGCGGGGGGCAGGAACAGCGACAGACCCCACTCTTTTCTGTAAAGAGCAGACAGATTTCAGGATAAAATTGGCCTCGCAGAAATGCTTCCATTAGTCCTGGGTAAAAGATTTGCAATCAATTTCAAGCATTTGGGTGGGGTTTAGTCTCAGATAAGCTGTCAGTAATGGAAATGCACCCTGTGCTGACTTTCAGGAGGAGCAGTCTCCTTAAAAAAAGTGCTTCCCCGCAACGATTCTTGATACCATAATATATTGATGTTAAATCCCACTAAATTGTGGCTTTCAAAATTGCCTTTATCCAGTGCTTTACTGTGCATTTTAGCAGGAGCTTTGTTGCTAATGCTACTGTGGCTTTAACTTTTACTTTTGCTGCAAAGGTTTGCTAAGAATGCTCTTTTTCAGCCACAACCCTCTTCTCATCAATACATTTGCACACATTCATAGCTGTAATCTGCTGACAGGGATTACAGTGGTTTGCATTTGGCCCTGAGCATCTCCACCACAACAGTTAGGGGTTAAGTGCCTTGCTCAAAGGCACCAGTTGTTTAGGAAGGGTAGAGCACACATTCATTGTCTTCTAGATTTCAAGGTGTTACAAGAGGTCACCCAGTTGTCCTGAGCTGAATCTGAGCTGAGTCTTTTTGTCATTTATTGTCTTTATGCATGGGGAAAAAACAATAACTGTATCTATCCCAGGACAAACTTTCATAAACCGCTCAAATTTTGTTAAAAAAGAAAAATATATGCAGACTTACTGGATGTATTTGAGTGAGACCTTCTGGCTCTGTCTGGTTGTCATGGTAAGGATGTACATCTGCAGTGCGGCCAATCGGAGCGCAGCGTCGTACTTCAGCTCCGGGCCAAACCGTTCCAAAACCACATCGTTACAACTCTACAAACCAAACCGGAGAATAGTCAAGAAAGAATCCCTGCGTTAATTTAACCATGTGAACTGCATTTCATCTCTCCACAGGGAAATACAAGCAGCAGTGCCTCCCTGCTGAGCTGAAATAAGTTGCTCTCAACCTTTTTTGGACTGATATTAATTCAAGGAGACGCCTCTCCTCAGCCCTCGATGTGGATTTGCAAACACAAAATGGTGAACTCCGACAACAAAGCATGATTAGATTTCCTTGTCTCAGGCTGTTTCACTTGACTAATTACTGGAGTATGCCGAAGGGAATGCAATATTCATTATTTTAGAGGAAGTCATTTATGTAGCAATGATAATTTATTTGTAAATGAGGATTTTGTTTTCCATTTTAAGGATATATTCTGTACCCTTGTATGTCAGTTTCAAAACCGCCAAAACTCTTTTTATAACCATCTGGTACGTCCCATCACTTCCTGAGTTGAGAGGCACTTAATTATTTTATTACTCACTTGATTTAGGATCCTGTTTCGAAGAAGGTAAAAGTTTATTTTAAGGCGCTGCTGCTAACACCGCTGCTCACCTGAACGTAGAGGTATTCAAACGCCACAGCGTCTCTCCGGAGCAGCTCCACGGGGTCCCTGGGCACAAAGCTGATCCTGAAGAAACACTTCATCTTGTCAGAGCCGGGCCTCTGGGTCACCTGGAGTCACAGAGGAAGAAATGTACCGACAGAATGAGACTCAAGGACATTTTTCTTAATCTCTCAGCAAAATTGAAAGTGTGAGAACATTGTGACAAAGGGACTAGGTATAGTAGCAGTAGGAGTAGCAGTAGTCCATGAGCAATAGTAGTGGGAGTAGTGTCAGTTGTCCATTAGAAATCATAGTAGTGGTCTAATAGCAGCAGTAGCACTAATAGTAGTAGTACATACAACATCATTAGAAATAGTAGTGGGAGTAGCAGAGGTAGACCTAGTAGTAACATGGGTAGTAAAAGTAGTATTAGTAGTCTAGTGGTAATAGCAGTAATACTTGTACTAGTAGTAGTAGCCTAGTGGTAGTAGTAGCAGAAGTATTAGTAATAGTAGCAGTAGCAGTAGTCATAATAATAGTGATAGAAATAGGACTAGTAGCAGTAGAAGTAGTAGTAACAGGAGTAACAGTAATAGTAATAGTACATAGAGTAAAGACAAGTCACTTTATTTATATAAGACAACGGGAGTTGGCACAAGATTAAAAGAGTAATACCTAAAAGCCAAGACTAAAAGACTAAATAGTAGTAGTAGTAGTAGTGGTGGTAGCAGTAGCAGCAGTAGTAACAATAGCATTAGTAACAGCAGCAGTGGTAGCAGTAGCAGAGTAGACGTAGTAGGCTAATACTATCAGTAGAAAGAGTAGTAACAGTACAAGTAGTAACAGTAGTAGTAGTAGTAGTAGTAGTAGTAGCAGTAACACAAGTAGCAGTTGCAGTAATATAGTCTGTAGTATCATATCTGAGTAGTTGTGGTGGTAGAAGTGGTACAAATAGTGGTACGGATAGTAATACTGTGAAATACAATGGGAGAAACATAACAGTACTAGTAGTCACTATATGAGTGTATATTTAGACTATTTTGGACCTCAAGATGTGACTATGTAATATTTCAGTAACCAACAAAAAAAAAAAAAAAAAAAAAATATTGATAATTTAAAGGCAGAAACAGTAGGATTTTCAAAAAAACAACAACAAACAAACCCAAAAAAAACAAAAACAAAAAAAAAACGTGTACAAGTGAGCCACTAGAAGTGTGGTGGTGTGTGTGTGTCTGCAGAGACCCTGGCCTCTGCCTAGAGTTTCTTGTTTTGCTGAGCTCGTGACTCTTCTGGGCTTTGGCCATAGGGCAGTGGGCATGTAGCTCCTAGCCAATAAGAACGCATAGTGCCAGGCTGATAGCAAAACATCCAATAGAAAGCTATGAAAATCACAGATGTGGACCGTGGGAAAGAGGAAATATAGCAGGGCAAAATGCCAAGCAGAGCAAACTCCAAAATCTGAAGGTCATTTCATTCCATCGCCATCCTAGGAAATGAAAACTAGCTGCAGGCGGCTAGCTTAGCCAGGAACGAGGGGCCAACTTTGAATGTTGTGACTGACAAATCCTGCTCACTCTGCCTTTAACATAAGA